>NW_025334121.1:0-300000 GCF_014858855.1 Bufo gargarizans | reverse complement strand
TGAGTCTCCCACTTTTATGGGTATGTCATATATGTTACAATCAGTATGAGGGGTGTTTTATGTCATTTGGTATGTATATCACCATATGCTTATGTTTATTTAGTACACTTTGACCATATGCAGACCTTCGGTGCGGGGATATTGAACATTACCCTATGATGCATTAGCATCTATTGTATGGTTACCCTATGATGCATCAGCATTTATTGCACGGTTACTCACTAGCCTATATATGATTTTCCACGACCGTTGGTCTGCATCTGGTCAAACTATATGGAAACCTTATATACAGTGTATATGTATTAACACTTACCAGAAATAATTAACTACCTGTTAATACCCTCGTACGATATTTATACTCTTATGCAATCACCTCAGGTGTATACCGCACTTTATTCTTGATGTATTCTGTCTCTATTTTATTAACACTTTGTATGGGTTTTTGAATAAAATGCATTATATATTTGAAGCCTTTTTAGACTCAGCCTTTCTTATTTTTGTGTTGATATGGCTGTTTAAAGCTGAGTGGGCTTGTTGAGGGTTTATAATGTTGTCCAATATTGGTTTTGGGCTTTTACTTTAGTTGAATTTTGTGTAACCTGTATACACTAATTATTGCATGTGAATGCGACCTGGCTTCCACAAAAGAGGACCAGGAGAAGGAGAACACTGGTGTTGACAATTTAATTTGGGAATAATACAGTGTTTGTGGTCACTCATGCAGTAATGTGTCTGCTTACACAAATATAACAATGCAGTGTTTGTGGCGAATTGCCTTTAAACTAGATATGTAATATCGCTGGTTCAACAATTAAATATTGTGTTTGATATCACACTGATTGAACAATTACATTTTTGTATTAAAAATGTCTGAAACACATGGTCTGATGCAGTAAGGTGTTCACTAACACGAATATAACAGTGTTGCAGCAAAGTGTCTTTTTACTAGGCGTGCGCTATCACTGGTTCAACAATTAAATTTTTGTACTAAAATGTCTGAAACACACAGTCTGATGCAGTAATATGTATCTTAACACTAATATAACAATGCAATGGTTGCAGTGAATTGTCTTTCAACTAGGCATGTAACATCACTGTTTTAACAATTATATTTTTGTACTAAAATAACTAAAACACACAGTTTGCATCAAATGTAACAATGCAGTGTTTGCGGTGAAATGTCTTTGAAATATATGTTTAATATTACACTGGTTCAACAATTAAATGTTTGTACTAAAATGTCTGAAACATATGGTCTGATGCATTAATGCATCCTCTAACACAAATGTAACAATGCAGTGTTTGTAGTGTAATGTCTTTGAACTATGGGCCAGATTTATCATTACTCTAAAAGCTCACTCCACTTTCACATATGGCTGAAGTCAGTTTTAGCCAAGTCAGATTTATGATCGGCCCTTTAAGACTGTAATAAATGTGGTTTGACGGTAGTAGTTTATCCGTCAGTAAGCAGCTTTACAAAAGTCGCAAATCTTTACGAAAAAGTTGCACGTCTTTAGAAAAAAGTTGCATGTTCTAATAAAAAGTCTCATAAAATAAGCATGGTCCTCACTGGAGTGAAATTGGAGTGACTTATAGCGACTTTTTAAATAGTCGCAATAGTAAATCTGTCTAGAGATTAATTTACATATGAAAAAACGCCCACTTTCAGAAAACTGGCGAGCATAGGGCAGAGCAGAAAAAAAGTTGCTAATTTTTGCGCAGTTTAAGCGATTGCACAAAAATTTGCAACTTTTTCACTCCATTATTCTGACTTGAGCTAATGATAAATCTGGCCCTGTGTGTTTAATATAACACTTGTTCAACGATGAAATTTTTGTAATAGAATGTCTGAAACATATGATCTGATGCAGTAATGCATTTGCTAACACAAATATTTCTGGCAAATTGTCTTTCAACAAGGCGTTCAATAACATGGGTATAAAAATGGTGCTGCCATAAAATGCTTTTGCTATAATGCATTGTTTTTAATTACACTGATTAAATCAGTTTTTGCAGGAGGTTGGTTTAATAATGGAGAATTACTAGATTGAGTTGCTGCCATAGCACACAGCTTAAGCACAGTGTATCCAACCTCTCACTCCCTCAAATCTTTCCGTGATCAAATTCCCTAAAATATACATAATTATATATTTATATTCTTTCCTTATAGAGTCCTTATGGCACTACAATAGTTCTTTGTCACTGCGTATACTCTGTAATCATTTTTCTATCAGACACTGCCAGGCATACTCATTCCTGGTCAGAAAAAGAACATACTATGGTGTTTCTTCTCATTCAGCATAGGAATCTCCCTACCTTCTGCCCCCCAATTAGCTGATGAGGCTGTCTTTCTGCCTCTGAGCCAATCAGGGCAAGCCTTCCCCCCCTCCACATCCTGTCAGTGTCATATGCATCTTTTTCCTTCCTCATGTTTTTTCCCCACTAATATTAACAGTAAAATGGTGCTGAGCACCATTTTTACTTTATTCTTCTGAAGCAAATCTAATTCTTGTGAGGTCAAATTTTTGTGAGGTTTATAACAAATTTGATTTGTTTAGACTGGCTATATATATATTTGGAAAATGTAAAAGTTCACGCTACAGTGATATTACATCATGAAAGTAGGGCATTTAAGTAGAAGCATGCAATGGTGATCTCTAGTGTTGATCAAGCACCAAAGTGCTCGGGTGCTCGAGTAGAACACCTCGGGATGCTCGGGTGCTCTACTGAGCACCCGAGCACAATGGAAGTCAATGGGAGAACCCGAGCATTAAACCAGGCACCCCCTGCTCTGAAGATGGGAGGGTGTCTGGTTCACATGAAAAGGTCATAAATTGATGGAAACACCACTGAAATGGTTCGGGAACAGCATAGGAAGGATGTCTGAATTCATCTTGGACTCCCAGGTTGCTGCTGGGAACGATGTTGTCCGAGTAGTACGCCAATTTTACAGACTGACAATAATAGGCACAAAACAGAAGATAAAATCGATTTTAGAGGAAAAATTGTTAGGAAACGTTCTTTCCTGTATTTTTACTTGTATATAAAGTGCAAGTGCTGCCAAAAATTACAAGGAAGAAGCACTCCGATACAACCTGTATATCACATAAAGGAGGGCCTCATTCACATTGTGGTACAATTGTTCAGGTAGTGGGACTCCTACACTCATAAAGCCTATGCACTAAGTGAAAGGGCTGCTAAAATTACAAGGAATTGGTACTCCAATATACCCTTTATTACACATAAAGGAGGGCATTATACACATAAAGGAGGGCATTATACACACCCTTGAAAAATTATGATTGATGGCCTGCTGGTGACCCTCAAAAACATTAGGAGCAAGGGCCTGCTGGTGACCCTCTAAAATATTAGGGGCAAGGGCCTGCTGCTGATCTAACCATCTAAAACATTAGGGGTGAGGGTCTGCTGCTGAGCTGACCATCTAAAACATTAGAGGTGAGAGGGCCTGCTGCTGAGCTGACCATCAAAAAAATTATGGTTGAGGGTCTGCTGGTGAGCTGACTTTCTAAAACATTAGGGGCAAGCGCCTGCTGCTGATCTGAACATGAAAAAAATTATGGGTGAGGGTCTGCTGCTGATCTGACCATGTAAGAAATTATGGAACTGGATCAGTGGCTACACCAAACTAAAAATTCTCTGGATAGGATAAATTGTCAATAGTATTATATATATTGTGGTATATATATTGTGGTTATCACACACAACCCTGGGTATTTATGAGTGTCTCCCACATTTATAATTTACAATAGTGTAAAAAAAATTAGGGGTGAGAGGGCCTGCTGCTGAGCTGACCATCAAAAAAAATTATGGTTGAGGGCCTGCTGTTGAGCTGACCATCGAAACAATTATGGTTGAGGGCCTGCTGTTGAGCTGACCATCGAAACAATTATGGTTAAGGGCCTGCTGCTGAGCTGACTCTCTAAAACATTATGAACGAGGGCAGCCGAATAAGCATGTTGATATGATGGAGGAGGAGGAGAAAAGGAAGATTGAACCATATACCCTTTTTTGTGGTGGAAGGGATGCATGGGAGTACAATGTATTCAATACACCATAAAAGCCAAATTTAAAGTGCCTTTATGTTCAGCTGCTTTCCTCTGGTGGAGTAGAGAAGTCAGGGGCAATCCAGGCCTTGTTCATTTTGATAATAGTCAACCTGTCAGCTTTTTCAGTTGACATTTGGATGTGCTTATCAGTTATTATGCCCCCAACAGCACTAAATACCCGCTCTGACAAAACGCTGTCGGCAGGGAAGGCCAGCACCTCCAAGGCGTAGAGCGCCAGTTCGTGCCACGTGTCCAGCTTGGACACCCAATAGTTGTAAGGCACAGAGGGATCACTGAGGACACTGACACAGTCTGCTACGTACTCCACCATCTTCCAAAACTTTTCTCTTCTTGTGACACTAGGCCGTGCATAAGGGTGAGGTTGCTGGCGGGGTGTCATGAAACTGTCCCAAGCCTTGGAGATTGTTGCCTTGCCTCTGTTGGAACTGCTGTGTGTTCCCTTCGTCTCCCATCCTCGGTTGCCCAAGGAACTACGTACTCTGCTGCCAGCATTGCCAGCTGGAAATTTTTGGAGCAATTTTTCCACAAGGACCTTCTGGTATTGCACAATTTTTCTAGTCCTCTCCACCAAAGGAATTAGAGCTGAAAAGATCTCTTTGTAGCGGGGGATTGAGAAGGGTGAACAACCAGTAATCAGTGTTGGCTAAAATTTGTATAACGCGGGGGTCACGGGAAAGGCAGCATAACATAAAGTTAGCCATGTGTGCCAGAGTGCCAACAGACAAGACTTTGTGTCACGGTGGGCAATGGGGGAAACCCCCCGCTGTACAATGTCAGGGAAGAAGAAAATACCACCAGGCCTGGATACCGGCATAAGGGAAGGAAGTCACCTCCTAACGCTACCCTCATCCTAGCCCTGACCTCCTAACCGCATGAACGAACCCAGATGGTAGGAAGGCCCATGCACCGGAACCTCGGACCCTAATTGGCCCTGATGATCCCTGGGATAAAGGTCAAGAAAAGGAGACAACCAGTTCATCCACAACACGGATGAACTGGAGTCTCCAGTAGACCTAGGTGCAAGGAAATGCACATACAGTAAGCAGAGGACAAACTCAACAGGTAAATGTCCTGTGGCAGAATGACAACAGACCACAGGACCACAACATCACTTACCTGCCCACAACAACAAAAGGAGCGAGTCGTCTGCGCAACAACCACTGGATCATGTGAAAAGCACTAAAGCCCAAACACACATATCTGGACTCAGTACAAACACCAAAACACAGGAGTAGGAGTAACTGCCTGGACCACCATACGGCAAGATGCATGGTGGACCCAGACAGAACTGCTTAACAAAATTGTGGTTCCCCCTCCGAGGAACCCCAGGGACCCCCTTCCGGAGGTTCAGACAAACAGGGGAAATGTCAAGCAACCATGCTGGACAACAAACACCAAATGACCAGACATGGAACAATGGAACAATGACATACAACAAACACCCTGTACATCACACATTATATTCAAAATAACAAGTGAGGATAGGTAAAGGAAAATAAACAAAGGGAAGGCAAAGGGATGACATCACAAATGACATCCATGTCAGACTAGGATTGCCCTCAGATAGCATCCAAGAAAGGAGCAAGCTCCTTCTTATACAAGGCAGACATAACAATGATCTCAGTCTCATAGCAACAGTATATGAAGAGATCTGATACCACACCCAGCTCCACCTAGCTCACACCTTAACCCTGCGCACACCAGAAAGTAAGGGCAACAGCCTTAAAAGCAAAGCACACACACATGCAATACAACGACACATTGCCATCGGCAACCAGCATGCTCGGCAAAAGTGTCACTGCAAACTACCACCAAGCCATGACACTTCGCTGTCCTCATCAGAAGGATGACTCTCAATTTCCTCATCCTCTTCCTCCTCTTCGGCCCATCCACGCTGAACAGATGGAAAAAACCTGCTGTGGGTACTACCCTCTGTAGCGGAGGCAACCGTCTCCTGCTCATCCTCCTGCTCATCATCAGCATCCAGTTTGCGCTGAGAAGACAAACTGAGGGTGGTCTGGCTATCACCCTGTGTACTATCTTCCCCCATTTCCACCTCTTCCACATGCAAAGTGTCCGCCTTCATTGTGAGCAGCGAGTGTTTCAGTAGACACAGTAGTGAGATGTTACGCTGATAGTAGCGTTATAGCCGCTCACCATCTGTGTTGATACCTCAAAGTTGAGAAAAACCTCACAGAGATCAGACATCCATGCCCATTCGTCGCTTGTAAAGAGTGGAAGCTGACTGGAAAGGCGACGACCAAGTTGCAGCTGGTATTCCACTACTGCACTCTGCTGCTCACAAAGCCTGGCCAACATGTGGAATGTGGAGTTCCAGCGCATGCTCACTTCTAGTGTTGAGCCCGAATATTCGAATGATGAATATTTTTAGCGAATATCGTAACTTTGAGAATTTGCAAATATTTTGAATATAGTGCTTTATATTCAATATATGGAATATTCGTGAATTTTAAATATCTGACAACATGATCCCACACTGCTTCTTGCTTGTGGGCCAATGAGTCATTGGCCCACAAGCAAATTAAGCTGGAAGGAATAATTTTTTCATATAAAAATTTTTTTAACGAATATTCTAAATAACGAATATATTCGCTATATTGCTATATATTAGTTTTTTTAGAATATTCGTCATATTCTAAAATAAGAATATATAGCAATTTAGCGAATATTCGTAAATATACAAACAGAACAATTTAGCTAATATAGTGCTATAATCTTTTTTTAAGTTCAGAAGAGAAAAAAGTTACAACTATTAGACAAAGAAGATTATACCATTATATTAGCTAAATTGATCGATTCTACATTATTTTTTTTTTGAATATTCGCTATATTGCAAGAAGCAGGGTGGAATCAATCTTGTTATTCGAATTCACGATTTTTAGCCGAAAATCGGGAATGTTATGAATGATCGCTCGAGGAACATAGCACGTCCATTTTCCTGCCATGCAATATATACCACGCACTATATACCATACATACAATATATATAAATTTAAATTTATGTCCATGAGCTTTTTTTGTCGGACCAAAAGTATTTGCTGGTTCATTTAGCGTTACCCAGGGTGTACCACAGGGAGGCGAACCAGCAGTACACCCAATATCGTACTGTCACTTAACTAGACAGGTACATCGCAGCTTAGCTGGCCAATATCTGATTGCTCAGACCTCACATACATATAATCCGATCTTACATCGGTAACTTTAAATCTAATATTTTCCCTTTAAAGACGTAACTACTTTTAGATTTTTGTAGTGGATATTTTTTTGAATATTTGTATAATAAAACTATTGTGATTATATGCTCTTATCTTTATCCTTCAGCGCTTTCTTGAGCTGGAAAAGGGTTGAAAAAGAGGCCATTGTACCGTGGAATTAAAAAGCGGCATATGGCACGACCACAAGGCCATTCAAAAACGTATTGCGATCTCAAACGCCTACACCCAGATCGGGTCGAAGATTATAGTAGGCAATGCCCAGGTACAATGCTTACATGAATTTTGTATCTCTCTCTACAACACTCAGTAATGTATACAGGTGAAACTCGAAAAATTTTAATATAGTGCAGAGTTAATTTATTTCAGTAATGCAACTTAAAAGGTGAAACTAATATATTAGATAGACTCATTACATGCAAATTGAGATATTTCAAGCCTTTATTTGTTATAATTTGGATGATTATGGCTTACAGCTTATGAAACCCCAAAGTCACAATTTTGAGGCACCCTTTGCTCAGGGCAGGGGATATGGATTAATTAGCTGACTAGAGTGTGACACTTTGAGCCTAGAATAGTGAATCTTTTCATAAAATTCAAATTTTAAGCTGCATTAATGCAATTCCTTTTAATTTACATTACTGAAATAAATGGAATTTTGCACTATATTCAAATTTTTTGAGTTTCATCTGTATATTCAGTTATGCTGATAATCCGTACAGATGTAGTATGGTTAACACACAACCTCTCAAATTTCTTAACTCATCACGTAATCTTGAAACAAAAGCCATTTTATAAAATATCTTAACGTATTTAATTGCATTAAGTTAACATAACACGTCTCATAAAGCATGTGTGTTAACTTTACTACATCCGTATTTCATCCCTTTTCAAATGATTACATAATACCTGGTGTGACAAGTACAAAATCTTCCAGTTACATCATACATCTATACCTCGCTGAGATTGTGTGTGTGTGTGTGTATATATATATATATATATATATATATATATATATAGTTATACACACAGCGCGGTACTGATGTATGATGTCACCGGATGATTTCATGCATTTCACACACACATAAATATATATTTTTATTTATATCTACATAAACTGCAAACGTCATTCAGTATTCCAGTCAAAGTCCCCGACCATTACATACATCCCCCACATAATTTGCATGGGATTCAAGAATATATATATATATATATATATATATAAAAGGATGCATGTGTGTATGTATGTATGTGTGTATGTTCCACAAAAAACAAAAACACAACCATCGATTTCAAAGAAACTTGGTATACACATCCCTTGCTACCTGGAAAGAAATCTTGCGGGGTTCTTGGCTCTCTACGACGTACCGTTCCCGAGATATTCCCAAAACAATGACCTGTATTATCCAATATAAGCCTGCCAGCCTTTCACTTAAATCTTAACTGCCAACTGACGGGCGCTGTGGAGTTCACAGTTAAAGGGCCGGTCACCATCAAAGTCACTGTTAAAGAGGCGGTTACCGTTAAAGTCACAGTTAAAGGGGAGACTTTCAGCCTCCTTCTAATTATTACGTTATCGAGACAACTAAATGAACAGGGAGGGAGGGCGGGTTGGCAGCAGATCTTCAAAATGCGGCTTGGCAGACAATCTAACGCTGACAGCCACAAAAAATTATATACCCAACATAACACCATCCAATAACCCCTTATCTAATTTCCGAACTGTTGTTTGGTTTCCTTAAATGTCAATTACCCAGTCACAATACCCTATAGGGTATCTTCCTAACAAATCCCATGTTACCTCTTCCTACCTTGTAACTTAGACTAGTTCTACCCATCTATAAAGCTGTTTTACCAACAAAATGAGGCAAATCCACTATTGGTATAATTCATAATCCCATGCAGATTCCTCCATATAGGAATTTCTTGATCTTTACCTTTGTTATGATTTCTGAGTTGTTTGTATAAATTCTTAACATTGTGTCATTATTACAGGACAATTCATTCCCTCCATCCACCACCAAAAGAAAAAAACAGAGGAGGTGCCCATGGAGGAGGAGGAGGAGGGAGAAAATGTGGAGGCCACTTTCCCCCAAGATGTTGGCAAGACAGAGGTGACTGAGGAGGAGGCAGGAACTTCCAAGTCACCAGATTCTGTCCCCCCAGCTCCAGAAGAGGAGGAAGTGGTGGTCTACACCCCCCCCCCCCCCCCCACACACACACACACACACACTGGGAGGGTAAATATGTGCATTACTATAATTTGGTATACATAACATATTCACAAGCATCCCACAATCCCCCCACCACCCTGCATCTCCGGAGCTGCAATGCACATGTGTAATGAATCTGAAAAATAGCAGCCCTTAGTTAACATGACTGCCTGTTTAGCTAAGCTACATTTGCACCCCGGATCACAAGCGTTTATGCCTTGGGGCAGGATGTCTGTTGGTCCGTAATATCCCTCTGCGTCAAGTGACGTCCCGCTGAGGCCTCTCTTAATGACCGTTAGTGAAGTGGTTAAAAGTGGCAACAATGAGGGCACAACAGAAACTAGTGCAATAGGAAAAAAAAAATGCGACATACTTTGTAAACTATCGAAAAACTATTACCTAATCAAAGAAATAACACTATACTCCATACGAACTATCACTAAGAAAACCAAAATATAATTAACGTAAAGATCTATAGTTATTGTATTTAGATGTAAATAGGCAGTGTTTAAACACAATGCACTAATTGTCTTGTAAGTAACCGTCATTGAAATACATTTTTGTTTGTGTTTTTTTTTCAGTAGTGAACAAGTGCAGAAAGCACTTTGAAGAGCTTAAAAAAGAATATAGTAAAGGCATGCTGCAATTGAAAATGCTGCGTCAGCGAGTCAATAAGAAAGAGAGGGAAATGGAGCAAAAATACCTTCTCCGATTTAAACAAATGGACAAGCTATTATCAGAGCTCCAAAAGTTGCTCTAGAGCAGTGATGGCTAACCTTGGCACTCCAGCTGTGGTAAACCTACAACTCCCAAGATGCCCCCTTTGCTTGGTTGCTCTCAGAACTCTATAGAAATAAATGGAGCATGCTGGGAGTCGTAGTTTCACCACAGCTGGAGTGCCAAGGTTAGCCATCACTGCTCTAGAGGCATGTTTTGTTATTATGTTTGTTTAAATACTGTTTTTCAGTTTGATACAGCGTGCTTTAGTTTTTTTTATGTAATGTTACGGTGTAATTTTATAAGTTAGTTGTAAGGCCACTTTATTCCAGGGTCAAACTCATCTTAATCAGGACAGAAAGCAGAACAGACAGCAATAGGTATGTGGTAACACTGTAGTATACGGCCCACACATAACTCAGCAGTGTCAGGACCTACAACAGCAAGTATCGGTAACGGTGGAGTATAAGGCCCACACATAAGTCATCAGGGTCAGGACAGACTTCAGCATCAGCAGCAGGTAGATGTTAAGGGTCCGGTATAAGGCCTACACATAGCTCGGCCTAACTCAGCATGACAGCCAGCAGCAGGTTGAAGTGTGCAGCAGGAATTTGTTCCCAGGAATGGGCCCCCACCAGGACAGCACCAAAAATGAACCAAGACACCACTGACAGCATCATGTTGTAAGTGTGCAGCAGGAATGGGCTAACATGAAAAAAAATACACTATTTGACTTTCTAAAATTTTAGTTTAAATAAATAATTCTTTTTTTAAACAACAAGAAAAAGAAGTACAAAATTAGCTACACACGACACAACGTGTTCCCCCGACTGCTAGAACTTTCAAGATCGGTCACATCGAGTCTGTGGCAGATGAATATTTTTAATAACATTTTAACAATAACAATTTACAACATTTTAACAATAACTGTCCTTTCAGGCTACTTTGTTAGTTTGTCATGGAAATCCACTATATCTTTCATTATTTGACGGTTCCTCTTATCCATCTTCCGAACTTTCTTCGAAACCCACAGCAGCAGCTTATGAAGAGCCAATTGATCTTTTAGAAGCTCCTTCTGGAACTTGGCCATTTGTTTATGGCATTTAGAGATTACTGTATGTTTAAAATTAAATAAAGTATTAATGCAATTTTGTTTAGCAGACAGTTAGTCCATTATGTGGAGTAGGTGTTGTGAAGCAGTGAAAGGCCTCACGGCTGCTAAGGGAGAGATAGGGCAGGAGTTTCCATTTCTTCGCTGTCAATCAGCAGGTCAGAGGCCGCACCAGGTGGAACAATCAGTCTGGGATGAGAGCCCAGTCCAGACTGTTAGGAGGAGGAAGAGTCTGTGTGCAGCAGAGGCCTGGAAAGGCTCTGTACAAGTAGGGTCAGCCGAGCTGGCTGAGGGGCCACGGGGCTAGGTGTTAGCCTGAACTTTGGGGGACTCTGCAAGATCTTGGAATCGACGGTCGCTAGGTCAGAGTCAGGAGGACTTCTGGGCCACAATCACCCAAAAGGTACTAGACTTTGTTACAGCCTGGAAGTGCAGGATCGTTAGTCTGGGAAAGCCACATGTTCTTCCCGTGTGTGAACAGGGCTTTCAGTGAGGTAGGGAGTCCCAGCCGGGCAGGTGTTTTATTTGTATTGTTTGTTTTGGTTTTGCTGAGGTGCCCAAAAAAAACAATGTTTGGCCCCTAAACCTGTGGTTGATGAAGATCATTGTGAGAATGACCCCTGAATAAGAGGCGATCCCTTACAGTGTATAAACACTTCATATTTACATCAAAATTCAGAAGTCACACATGTTTATGGTCATTATAGTGTTTTTTGGATTAGAGATAGTTTGGATACAGTTTAATGTTGTTTTTTTGGTTAGTTAATATTTTTTTGCTACTTTAGACACTTACACCACTTTCACACGACAGTATGCCCTTCGAGACATACGGTTCATGAGCATGCCATTTATCCCGGAGCCGCATACATCGTTCACATGGGAGCGCGCAGCAGCAGAGGTTACTATGATACTCTCCACATTGTCTGCCTGTGGGACTATAGTCCTGTGTTCATATAAGTGCAGGACAATCGTCCCACGGGTGGCCGATGCGCACAGCATCAATAGTAACCTATAGTTAATATACATTATTGGCAAAGTAACCTATGATGCTGCACGCTCCCGTGCGCACGTTGTATGCTGCTCCAGGACATATGGTATGCTCATGGACCATATGTCTTGAGGGTCATACGGTCATGTGCAAATGGTGTAAGTGTCTAAAGTAGTTAAAAAATCTAAACTATAAATGAATATAATACATTTTATATTATTCGAAAATATATATATATATATATAATCGAAATCACAATTTCGATTATTGCACCCTGCCGTTGCCATACTGGTGTTTATTCCTGCTTGGCCTGCCTTACCGAGGTAATAGTCTAAGCCCGTCTAGCCACAATTTAGTTTATCAAACTATTAGAGATCGGCTGAAGGGGTCGGTATATTTTTCTTCATTGTCATTGGCAGGGGCAAAGGAGAATCATTGCCTTTATATATATCCCACCTCCTTTTAAGACAATGGTATTATGTAGACTTATGGATTATATCGCGGCACGAGAGGAATGCCCGGTGCTGGTGATGGGCGATTTCAACTCGGTCATGGACATTAGAAAAGATAGGACCTCCACCATAACTAACTATGAATCAAGCTTGGGCTCAAGTTCTTTATTATCTAGAATGTGTAAAGAAATGGCATTGGTCGACATATGGCGGTCTCTATATGGAGATAAGCAAGCATTTTCATGTTTTAGTAATACATACAGGTCCATGTCACGAGTTGATCTGGCCCTTGCCAGCCCCGGGCTCATCAACAAGGTTGAAAAAATGAATTATGAACGTCATGGCGTTTCTGATCACAGCCCGGTCATGGTAATACTGCATAACCAAAATAAAATAAACCAGAATTTTTTTTTTAAACTCAATCCTCATTGGATGACATTAATAAGGGACCTGAACAAGATTAATGAAGAAATAAAGCTCTTTTGGAGCGATAATGTTAATTCAACACACATCCATATGGTCTGGGACTCGCTTAAGGCATTTCTTCGAGGTAGATATTCATATCAAATTAGAAAACAGAAAAATGCCTTTGTAGAAACTCAAAAAGAAATAGAAGGCCGGTTAGGTCAGGCGTTAAAAGAAATTACCTGCGTAAATACCCCAGAAAAACAACGTCAACTTAAAAACGTACGAGATGAATATAAACAATATCTATATAAAAAAGCCCAGAATAAAATGTTCTTTTCAGGGTTGAGAACTTTTAGCGAGTCCGGCAAACCAAGTAGACTGGTATCTATGATAGTAAAAAATCAAAGAGGGAGTAATAACATAACCGGAATTAGGACAGAGGTGGGAAATATTCTACGAGACACCGACGATATTTTAAGGGAATTCACTAGATACTTTTCGATGCTATATCAAGCGGGGTCTAAAAATCAGGGAATAAAAATAGATCAATATCTAGATAACATCCAGATCCCTGAATTCGATCAACAAGATATTGATTGGTTGAATAGACCTATTCAACTGATTGAGCTACAAACCACATTGCAATCTATTAAGGGCAATACCTCCCCAGGGATGGATGGTTTCCCATTTGAAATATACCGGAAACATGAGGGAATTATCCTTCCCCAAATGTTGGAGGTATTAAATCAATCATGGACAATGGGTTCTCTTCCCCCCTCATGGAGGGAAGCAACCATCTCTTTAATCCCCAAAAAAGGGAAAGATCCGCTGTCTGTCACATCTTATCGCCCCATCTCTCTGTTGAACACAGATTATAAAATCCTGGCCAAGCTTCTAGCCAATAGATTAACCCCTTAAGGACACAGGGCGTACAGGTACGCCCTTGTGCCCTGGTACTTAAGGACACAGGGCGTACATGTACGCCCTGTGCATTTTCGATCACTGCCGTGCGGCTGGCAGTGATCGGAACCCGGTGCCTGCTCAAATCATTGAGCAGGCACCTAGGCTAAATGCGCGGGGGGGTCCCGTGACCCCCCCATGTCGGCGATCGCGGCAAACCGCAGGTCAATTCAGACCTGCGGTTTGCTGCGATTTCTGCAGTTTCTGATCCCCGCGGTCCCTGACCGCGGGGATCAGAAACTTTTGCATTTGTAAAATATAAATGTATCCCTCCCCCCTGCACCCCTTAGTGATTTTTGCCCGGTGGGAGGTGCAGGGGGAGGGTTGCGGGCGGTGCGGGCGGTGCGGGAGGCGGGCGGTGCGGTAGGCGGGATCGCGATCCCCCGCCCGCCTCCCATTGCGTAATCGTTGGCGTCTAGTGGGTTATACCAGGGTGCCAGCACATTGCTGGCACCCTGGTATAAACGGCTGACATCGGTGATGCGATGTCAGCCGTTTAACCCTTTCCATACAGCGGTCCGTACGGACCGCTGTATGGAAAAGGTTAACAGTAAGAGGGAGCTCCCTCCCTCTCCGATCGGGGGGCTGCTGTGCCTTTGCAGCCCCCCGATGGGAGAGGGAGAGAGCTCCCAGGCAGCCCCCCCAAGCCCCGTCCTTACCCTTCCCCGTCTGCGAAGTTCTGGCCACTACTGAGCAGACGGGGAAGGTTCCCATGGCAACAGGACGCCTCTCAGGCGTCCTGCTGTCCATGGTGCTGAACAGATCTGTGCTGAAAGCATAGATCTGTTCAGTGTAAGTAAAATACAGTTACAGATACCTATATAGGTTCTGTACTGTATTTTACAGACATCAGACCCACTGGATCTTCAAGAACCAAGTGGGTCTGGGTCAAAAAAAAAGTGAAAAAAGTGAAAAATAAAGTAAAAATCAAAAAACACATTTATCACTGATTAAAAATGAAAAAAATAAAATTCCCTACACATGTTTGGTATCGCCGCGTCCGTAACGACCTGATCTATAAAACGGTCATGTTACTTTACCCGAACGGTGAACGCCATAAAAATAAAAAATTAAAAACTATGATGAAATTGGAATTTTGCCCACCTTACTTCCCAAAAAAAGGTAATAAAAGTGATCAAAAAAGTCGCATCTACGCCAAAATTGTAACAATCAAACCGTTATCTCATCCCGCAAAAATCATACCCTACCCAAGATAATCGCCCAAAAACTGAAAAAGTTATGGCTCTTAGACTATGGAAACACTAAAACATGATTTATTTTGTTTCAAAAATGAAATCATTGTGTAAAACTTACATAAAAAAAAAAGTATACATATTAGGTATCGCCGCGTCCGTATTGAACGGCTCTATAAAAATATCACATGAACTAACCCCTCAGATGACCACCGTAAAAAAATTAAAATAAAAACGGTGTAAAAAAAGCCATTTTTTGTCATCTTCCGTCACAAAAAGTGTAATAGCAAGCAATCAAAAAGTCATGTGCACCCCAAAATAGTGCCAATCAAACCGTCATCTCATCCCACAAAAAATGAGACCCTACTTAAGATAATCGCCCAAAAATTTAAAAAACTATGGCTCTTAGACTATGGAGACACTAAAACATTTTTTTTGTTTTAAAAATGAAATTATTGTGTAAAACGTACATAAATAAAAAAAATTGTATACATATTGGGTATCACCACGTCCGTGACAACCTGCTCTTTAAAATTACGTCATGATCTAACCTGTCAGATGAATGGTGTAAATAACAAAAAAAAAAAACGGTGCCAAAAAAGCAATTTCTTGTTACCTTGCCGCACAAAAAGTGTAATATAGAGCAACCAAAAATCATATGTACCCTAAACTTGTACCAACAAAACTGCCACCCTATCCCGTAGTTTCTAAAATGGGGTCACTTTTTTGGAGTTTCTACTCTAGGGGTGCATCAGGGGGCTTCAAATGGGACATGGTGTCAAAAAAACCAGTCCAGCAAAATCTGCCTTCCAAAAACCGTATGGCATTCCTTTCCTTCTGCGCCCTGCCGTGTGCCCGTACAGCGGTTTACGACCACATATGGGGTGTTTCTGTAAACTACAGAATCAGGGCCATAAATAATGAGTTTTGTTTGGCTGTTAACCCTTGCTTTGTAACTGGAAAAAAAATATTAAAATGGAAAATCTGCCAAAAAAGTGAAATTTTGAAATTGTATCTCTATTTTCCATTAAATCTTGTGCAACACCTAAAGGGTTGACAAAGTTTGTGAAATCAGTTTTGAATACCTTGAGGGGTGTAGTTTCTTAGATGGGGTCACTTTTTTGGAGTTTCTACTCTAGGGGTGCATCAGGGGGGCTTCAAATGGGACATGGTGTAAAAAAAACTGTCCAGCAAAATCTGGCTTCCAAAAACCATACGGCGCACCTTTCCCTCTACGCCCTGCCGTGTGCCCGTACAGCAGTTTACGGCCACATATTGGGTGTTTCTGTAAACTACAGAATCAGGGCCATGAATAATGAGTTTTGTTTGGCTGTTAACCCTTGCTTTGTAACTGGAAAAAAAATATTAAAATGGAAAATCTGCCAAAAAAGTGAAATTTTGAAATTGTATCTCTATTTTCCATTAAATCTTGTGCAACACCTAAAGGGTTGACAAAGTTTGTGAAATCAGTTTTGAATACCTTGAGGGGTGTAGTTTCTTAGATGGGGTCACTTTTTTGGAGTTTCTACTCTAGGGGTGCATCAGGGGGGCTTCAAATGGGACATGGTGTAAAAAAAACTGTCCAGCAAAATCTGGCTTCCAAAAACCATACGGCGCACCTTTCCCTCTACGCCCTGCCGTGTGCCCGTACAGCAGTTTACGGCCACATATTGGGTGTTTCTGTAAACTACAGAATCAGGGCCATGAATAATGAGTTTTGTTTGGCTGTTAACCCTTGCTTTGTAACTGGAAAAAAAATATTAAAATGGAAAATCTGCCAAAAAAAGTGAAATTTTGAAATTGTATCTCTATTTTCCATTAAATCTTGTGCAACACCTAAAGGGTTAACAAAGTTTGTAAAATCAGTTTTGAATACCTTGAGGGGTGTAGTTTCTTAGATGGGGTCACTTTTATGGAGTTTCTACTCTAGGGGTGCATCAGGGGGCTTCAAATGGGACATGGTTTCAAAAAAACTGTCCAGCAAAACATGCCTTCCAAAAACCAAACGGCGCACCTTTCACTCTACGCCCCGCTGTGTGGCCGTACAGTAGTTTACGGCCACATATGGCGTGTTTCTGTAAACGGCAGAGTCAGGGCCATAAAGATACAGTCTTGTTTGGCTGTTAACCCTTGCTTTGTTAGTGGAAAAAATGGGTTAAAATGGAAAATTAGGCAAAAAAATGAAATTCTCAAATTTCATCCCCATTTGCCAATAACTCTTGTGCAACACCTAAAGGGTTAACAAAGTTTGTAAAATCAGTTTTGAATACCTTAAGGGGTGTAGTTTCTTAGATGGGGTCACTTTTATGGAGTTTCTACTCTAGGGGTGCATCAGCGGGCTTCAAATGGGACATGGTGTCAAAAAACCAGTCCAGCAAAACATGCCTTCCAAAAACCAAACGGCGCACCTTTCACTCTACGCCCCGCTGTGTGGCCGTACAGTAGTTTACGGCCACATATGGGGTGTTTCTGTAAACGGCAGAGTCAGGGCAATAAAGATACAGTCTTGTTTGGCTGTTAACCCTTGCTTTGTTAGTGGAAAAAATTGGTTAAAATGGAAAATTAGGCAATAAAATGAAATTCTCAAATTTCATCCCCATTTGCCAATGACTCTTGTGCAACACCTAAAGGGTTAACAAAGTTTGTAAAATCAGTTTTGAATACCTTGAGGGGTGTAGTTTATAGAATGGGGTAATTTTTGGGTGGTTTCTATTATGTAAGCCTCGCAAAGTGACTTCAGAGCTGTAGTATTCCCTAAAAATTGGGTTTTTGTAAATTTCTGAAAAATTTCAAGATTTGCTTCTAAACTTCTAAGCCTTGTAACATCCCCAAAAAATAAAATATCATTCCCAAAATAATTCAAACATGAAGTAGACATATGGGGAATGTAAAGTCATCACAATTTTTAAGGGTATTACTATGTATTACAGAAGTAGAGAAACTGAAACTTTGAAATTTGCTAATTTTTCCCAATTTTTGGTAAATTTGACATTTTTTTATGCAAAAAAAAATATTTTTTTTAACTTTATGTTACCAGTGTCATGAAGTACAATATGTGACGAAAAAACAATCTCAGAATGGCCTGGATAAGTCAAAGCGTTTTAAAGTTATCATCACTTAAAGTGACACTGGTCAGATTTTCAAAAAATGGCCTGGTCCTAAGGTGTAAAAAGGCTGTGTCCCTAAGGGGTTAAAGGCAGTTATCCACAAAGTTGTCCACGTGGACCAAACTGGGTTCATTCCAAAAAGGAATATACAGGACAACGTAAGGAGAGCTTTTTTGAATATCCAGATGGGGGAGGGGGAGGACTGCTCCATCCTGTCCTTAGATGCCGCTAAGGCCTTCGACAGGGTGGAGTGGCCCTTCCTTTGGAGAGTAATGTCCCGGGTTAAAATAGGTGAATACTTCTCCAAATGGGTTCGCATTCTCTATCAAAATCCAGTGTCAAGGGTTCGAATCAATGGTGAATACTCTGCCCCTTTCCCCTTGACACGTGGAACACGTCAGGGTTGCCCCCTCTCCCCCTTGCTCTTCTCATTGTTCTTGGAGCCAATGGCATGTAAAATCCGTGCAGATGGAGAGATATCGGGTTTTGGGTGTGAGGGAGAAGTTGATAAAATCAGCCTTTACGCGGATGACATGTTACTGTTCCTGGGGAGAGGATATAGGAACTTGCCCAGGGTTATGGACAGCCTGGATGAGTTTGGGCGTCTATCTGGATATGAGATAAACTGGGAGAAATCAAAATTTCTCCCACTAAAACGTCCGGTCCCGTCAGGTTATAAGCTCCGAGTTAGCATATTGACCCCAGCAGACTCCCTATTATATCTAGGTATTCAGATAGGGACTAAATTGGAACACTATACGAAACTGAACATACTTCCAATAATAGATAGAGTTAAGGAGAAAATTAGAACATGGCTCAAATTTCCCCTGTCACAAATCAATCGCATAGCACTTATAAAAATGACGTTACTACCAATGCTATTATGCATATTTAATGCTAGCCCAATAACGATAGAAGATAAATTTTTCAATAAGCTAGAGTCCCTCTTCAATGAACTAATATGGGGGCGCAAACGAGTCAGAATTAAGTTACAATATCTATATAAAGAAGAGAGCGGCCTCTCTGTCCCTTTTTTAAAGGGATACTATATAGCTGCCCAATTGAGATGGTGTGTGAGGAATCGAAAGAATAAATGCATTCGGCTTATTTATGGGGAGCACTGTAGACCCTGGCAGGATCTCTTTCACATTCTCGAAACTGGCACTATGGAGAAGAAAATAATAATGAACCCGTTCGGTAGGATGCTCGGGTATATTTGGCAACAAATTAGATACATGGCTGGAGTAACCCAGGCAGTTCAATACACCCCACTGTGGGGGAATGCACATCTACCACAAGTTATGTTACTGGACGATGTTCAATATTGGGAAAAATATGGGATATGTTTTATTGCACAAGTTATACATAAAGGACAGATTATATCTTTAAATGAAATCCTACCAGATATTACACCAGGATTTATCGATAAATTTAGATATGAACAATTACGTCACGCTATTCACTACACGGAGAATAAGAATTATTTAAATATAGTAAGTAACACTTTTTTAGATACTTGTCAAGAAATGACATTTAACACTTCAATATCACACATCTATGCAAAGTTAAAATATGAATACACTAAAACAATCACATTCAGAAGTGAGGCCAAATGGGAAAAGGACTTGGAAAATGGGGAGCCCATTTTGTGGAAAGTCGTGTATAAAAATATTAAAAGTAGGGATGAGCGAACTCGAACTGTATAGTTCGGGTTCGTACCGAATTTTGGGGTGTCCGTGACACGGACCCGAACCCGGACATTTTCGTAAAAGTCCGGGTTCGGGTTCGGTGTTCGTCGCTTTCTTGGCGCTTTTGTGACGCTTTCTTGGCGCTTTTTGAAAGGCTGCAAAGCAGCCAATCAACAAGCGTCATACTACTTGCCCCAAGAGGCCATCACAGCCATGCCTACTATTGGCATGGCTGTGATTGGCCAGAGCACCATGTGACCCAGCCTCTATTTAAGCTGGAGTCACATAGCGCCGCCCGTCACTCTGCTCTGATTAGCGTAGGGAGAGGTTGCGGCTGCGACAGTAGGGCGAGATTAGGCAGATTAACTCCTCCAAAGGACTTGATTAACTGATCGATCTGCAGCTGTGGATCATTGAGCTGCTGATCCTCAATTGCTCACTGTTTTTAGGCTGCCCAGACCGTTTGTCAGTCACATTTTTCTGGGGTGATCGGCGGCCATTTTGTGTCTTGTGGTGCGCCAGCACAAGCTGCGACCAAGTGCATTTAACCCTCAATGGTGTGGTTGTTTTTTGGCTAAAGCCTACATCAGGGTGAAGCTGTCACACCAAGTGCATTTAACCAGCAATAGTCTGTTCATTTTTTGGCCATATACAAAATCAGGGGCAAGCTGCGCCTGTCACCAAGTGCATTTAACCCTCAATGGTGTGGTTGTTTTTTGGCTAAAGCCTACATCAGGGTGAAGCTGTCACACCAAGTGCATTTAACCAGCAATAGTCTGTTCATTTTTTGGCCATATACAAAATCAGGGGCAAGCTGCGCCTGTCACCAAGTGCATTTAACCCTCAATGGTGTGGTTGTTTTTTGGCTAAAGCCTACATCAGGGTGAAGCTGTCACACCAAGTGCATTTAACCAGCAATAGTCTGTTCATTTTTTGGCCATATACAAAATCAGGGGCAAGCTGCGCCTGTCACCAAGTGCATTTAACCCTCAATGGTGTGGTTGTTTTTTGGCTAAAGCCTACATCAGGGTGAAGCTGTCACACCAAGTGCATTTAACCAGCAATAGTCTGTTCATTTTTTGGCCATATACAAAATCAGGGGCAAGCTGCGCCTGTCACCAAGTGCATTTAACCCTCAATGGTGTGGTTGTTTTCTGGCTAAAGCCTACATCAGGGTGAAGCTGTCACACCAAGTGCATTTAACCAGCAATAGTCTGTTTATTTTTTGGCCATATACTACATCAGGGGCAAGCTGCGCCCGTCACCAAGTGCATTTAACCCTCAGTAGTGTGGTTGGTCAAGCTGTGACACCAAGTGCATTTAACCAGCAATAGTCTGTTCATTTTTTGGCCATATACTACATCAGGGGCAAGCTGCGCCCGTCACCAAGTGCATTTAACCAGCAATAGTGTGGTTATTTTTTGGCCATATCCCAGTCTAATTCTGTCACTAAATCCATACCGGTCACCCAGCGCCTAAATACTAGGCCTCAAATTTATATCCCGCTAAATCTCTCGTT
Organism: Bufo gargarizans; assembly: GCF_014858855.1. Lineage (NCBI taxonomy): Eukaryota > Metazoa > Chordata > Amphibia > Anura > Bufonidae > Bufo > Bufo gargarizans. Next base: position 278,323 of record NW_025334121.1, on the reverse strand, counting down.
ACCGCTGTCCTGTTGTAGCTGGGAAAGTTATTTAGTGTCCGTCAAAGCACATTTTTTGTTCTGGGTTGAAGTACAATTCCCAATTTAGCAATTTCATAATTTAGTGGTTTCTGCTATATCAGAGCTATTTGAAATCTATCCCTAAAAGGGTATATAATATTCAAGGTGCACATTGGGTCATTCAGAATAACTTCACACACACCCGCTACTGTGTATTTTCAAGTCTAATTCTGTCACTAAACCCATACCTGTCACCCAGCGCCTAAATACTAGGCCTCAAATTTATATCCTGCTAAATCTCTCGTTACCGCTGTCCTGTTGTAGCTGGGAAAGTTATTTAGTGTCCGTCAAAGCACATTTTTTGTTCTGGGTTGAAGTACAATTCCCAATTTAGCAATTTCATAATTTAGTGGTTTCTGCTATATCAGAGCTATTTGAAATCTATCCCTAAAAGGGTATATAATATTCAAGGTGCACATTGGGTCATTCAGAATAACTTCACACACACCCGCTACTGTGTATTTTCAAGTCTAATTCTGTCACTAAACCCATACCTGTCACCCAGCGCCTAAATACTAGGCCTCAAATTTATATCCTGCTAAATCTCTCGTTACCGCTGTCCTGTTGTAGCTGGGAAAGTTATTTAGTGTCCGTCAAAGCACATTTTTTGTTCTGGGTTGAAATACAATTCCCAATTTAGCAATTTCATAATTTAGTGGTTTCTGCTATATCAGAGCTATTTGAAATCTATCCCTAAAAGGGTAGATCATATTGAAGGTGCACATAGGGTCATTCAGAATAACTTCACACACACCCGCTACTGTGTATTTCCAAGTCTAATTCTGTCACTAAACCCATACCTGTCACCCAGCGCCTAAATACTAGGCCTCAAATTTATATCCCGCTAAATCTCTCGTTACCGCTGTCCTGTTGTAGCTGGGAAAGTTATTTAGTGTCCGTCAAAGCACATTTTTTGTTCTGGGTTGAAGTACAATTCCCAATTTAGCAATTTCATAATTTAGTGGTTTCTGCTATATCAGAGCTATTTGAAATCTATCCCTAAAAGGGTATATAATATTCAAGGTGCACATTGGGTCATTCAGAATAACTTCACACACACCCGCTACTGTGTATTTCCAAGTCTAATTCTGTCACTAAACCCATACCTGTCACCCAGCGCCTAAATACTAGGCCTCAAATTTATATCCTGCTAAATCTCTCGTTACCGCTGTACTGTTGTTGCTTGGAAAGATATTTAGTGTCCGTCAAAGCACATTTTTTGTTCTGGGTTGAAGTACAATTCCCAATTTAGCAATTTCATAATTTAGTGGTTTCTGCTATATCAGAGCTATTTGAAATCTATCCCTAAAAGGGTATATAATATTCAAGGTGCACATTGGGTCATTCAGAATAACTTCACACACACCCGCTACTGTGTATTTTCAAGTCTAATTCTGTCACTAAACCCATACCTGTCACCCAGCGCCTAAATACTAGGCCTCAAATTTATATCCTGCTAAATCTCTCGTTACCGCTGTCCTGTTGTAGCTGGGAAAGTTATTTAGTGTCCGTCAAAGCACATTTTTTGTTCTGGGTTGAAATACAATTCCCAATTTAGCAATTTCATAATTTAGTGGTTTCTGCTATATCAGAGCTATTTGAAATCTATCCCTAAAAGGGTAGATCATATTGAAGGTGCACATAGGGTCATTCAGAATAACTTCACACACACCCGCTACTGTGTATTTCCAAGTCTAATTCTGTCACTAAACCCATACCTGTCACCCAGCGCCTAAATACTAGGCCTCAAATTTATATCCCGCTAAATCTCTCGTTACCGCTGTCCTGTTGTAGCTGGGAAAGTTATTTAGTGTCCGTCAAAGCACATTTTTTGTTCTGGGTTGAAGTACAATTCCCAATTTAGCAATTTCATAATTTAGTGGTTTCTGCTATATCAGAGCTATTTGAAATCTATCCCTAAAAGGGTATATAATATTCAAGGTGCACATTGGGTCATTCAGAATAACTTCACACACACCCGCTACTGTGTATTTCCAAGTCTAATTCTGTCACTAAACCCATACCTGTCACCCAGCGCCTAAATACTAGGCCTCAAATTTATATCCTGCTAAATCTCTCGTTACCGCTGTACTGTTGTTGCTTGGAAAGATATTTAGTGTCCGTCAAAGCACATTTTTTGTTCTGGGTTGAAGTACAATTCCCAATTTAGCAATTTCATAATTTAGTGGTTTCTGCTATATCAGAGCTATTTGAAATCTATCCCTAAAAGGGTATATAATATTCAAGGTGCACATTGGGTCATTCAGAATAACTTCACACACACCCGCTACTGTGTATTTTCAAGTCTAATTCTGTCACTAAACCCATACCTGTCACCCAGCGCCTAAATACTAGGCCTCAAATTTATATCCTGCTAAATCTCTCGTTACCGCTGTACTGTTGTTGCTGGGCAAGATATTTAGTGTCCGTCAAAGCACATTTTTTGTTCTGGGTTGAAATACAATTCCCAATTTAGCAATTTCATAATTTAGTGGTTTCTGCTATATCAGAGCTATTTGAAATCTATCCCTAAAAGGGTATATAATATTCAAGGTGCACATTGGGTCATTCAGAATAACTTCACACACACCCGCTACTGTGTATTTCCAAGTCTAATTCTGTCACTAAACCCATACCTGTCACCCAGCGCCTAAATACTAGGCCTCAAATTTATATCCTGCTAAATCTCTCGTTACCGCTGTACTGTTGTTGCTGGGCAAGATATTTAGTGTCCGTCAAAGCACATTTTTTGTTCTGGGTTGAAATACAATTCCCAATTTAGCAATTTCATAATTTAGTGGTTTCTGCTATATCAGAGCTATTTGAAATCTATCCCTAAAAGGGTATATAATATTCAAGGTGCACATTGGGTCATTCAGAATAACTTCACACACACCCGCTACTGTGTATTTCCAAGTCTAATTCTGTCACTAAACCCATACCTGTCACCCAGCGCCTATATACTAGGCCTCAAATTTATATCCTGCTAAATCTCTCGTTACCGCTGTACTGTTGTTGCTGGGCAAGATATTTAGTGTCCGTCAAAGCACATTTTTTGTTCTGGGTTGAAATACAATTCCCAATTTAGCAATTTCATAATTTAGTGGTTCCTGCTATATCAGAGCTATTTGAAATCTATCCCAAAAAGGGTATATAATATTCAAGGTGCACATAGGGTCATTCAGAATAACTTCACACACACGCTTCTGTGCATTTCCAAGTCTAATTCTGTCACTAAATCCATACCGGTCACCCAGCGCCTAAATACTAGGCCTCAAATTTATATCCCGCTGAATTTGAATACAATACATTGGGCCAAATAATATATTTGTTGTTGTGGTGAACCATAACAATGAGAAAAACATCTAGTAAGGGACGCGGACGTGGACATGGTCGTGGTGGTGTTAGTGGACCCTCTGGTGCTGGGAGAGGACGTGGCCGTTCTGCCACATCCACACGTCCTAGTGTACCAACTACCTCAGGTCCCAGTAGCCGCCAGAATTTACAGCGATATATGGTGGGGCCCAATGCCGTTCTAAGGATGGTAAGGCCTGAGCAGGTACAGGCATTAGTCAATTGGGTGGCCGACAGTGGATCCAGCACGTTCACATTATCTCCCACCCAGTCTTCTGCAGAAAGCGCACAGATGGCGCCTGAAAACCAACCCCATCAGTCTGTCACATCACCCCCATGCATACCAGGGAAACTGTCTCAGCCTCAAGTTATGCAGCAGTCTCTTATGCTGTTTGAAGACTCCGCTGGCAGGGTTTCCCAAGGGCATCCACCTAGCCCTTCCCCAGCGGTGAAAGACATAGAATGCACTGACGCACAACCACTTATGTTTCCTGATGATGAGGACATGGGAATACCACCTCAGCATGTCTCTGATGATGACGAAACACAGGTGCCAACTGCTGCGTCTTTCTGCAGTGTGCAGACTGAACAGGAGGTCAGGGATCAAGACTGGGTGGAAGACGATGCAGGGGACGATGAGGTCCTAGACCCCACATGGAATGAAGGTCGTGCCACTGACTTTCACAGTTCGGAGGAAGAGGCAGTGGTGAGACCGAGCCAACAGCGTAGCAAAAGAGGGAGCAGTGGGCAAAAGCAGAACACCCGCCGCCAAGAGACTCCGCCTGCTACTGACCGCCGCCATCTGGGACCGAGCACCCCAAAGGCAGCTTCAAGGAGTTCCCTGGCATGGCACTTCTTCAAACAATGTGCTGACGACAAGACCCGAGTGGTTTGCACGCTGTGCCATCAGAGCCTGAAGCGAGGCATTAACGTTCTGAACCTGAGCACAACCTGCATGACCAGGCACCTGCATGCAAAGCATGAACTGCAGTGGAGTAAACACCTTAAAACCAAGGAAGTCACTCAGGCTCCCCCTGCTACCTCTTCTGCTGCTGCCGCCTCGGCCTATTCTGCTGCTGCCGCCTCGGCCTCTTCCTCCGCCTCTGGAGGAACGTTGGCACCTGCCGCCCAGCAAACAGGGGATGTACCACCAACACCACCACCACCACCTCCGTCACCAAGCGTCTCAACCATGTCACACGCCAGCGTTCAGCTCTCCATCTCACAAACATTTGATAGAAAGCGTAAATTCCCACCTAGCCACCCTCGATCCCTGGCCCTGAATGCCAGCATTTCTAAACTACTGGCCTATGAAATGCTGTCATTTAGGCTGGTGGACACAGACAGCTTCAAACAGCTCATGTCGCTTGCTGTCCCACAGTATGTTGTTCCCAGCCGGCACTACTTCTCCAAGAGAGCCGTGCCTTCCCTGCACAACCAAGTATCCCATAAAATCAAGTGTGCACTGCGCAACGCCATCTGTAGCAAGGTCCACCTAACCACAGATACGTGGACCAGTAAGCACGGCCAGGGACGCTATATCTCCCTAACTGCACACTGGGTAAATGTAGTGGCAGCTGGGCCCCAGGCGGAGAGCTGTTTGGCGCACGTCCTTCCGCCGCCAAGGATCGCAGGGCAACATTCTTTGCCTCCTGTTGCCACCTCCTCCTTCTCGGCTTCCTCCTCCTCTTCTTCCACCTGCTCATCCAGTCAGCCACACACCTTCACCACCAACTTCAGCACAGCCCGGGGTAAACGTCAGCAGGCCATTCTGAAACTCATATGTTTGGGGGACAGGCCCCACACCGCACAGGAGTTGTGGCGGGGTATTGAACAACAGACCGACGAGTGGTTGCTGCCGGTGAGCCTCAAGCCCGGCCTGGTGGTGTGTGATAATGGGCGAAATCTCGTTGCAGCTCTGGGACTAGCCAATTTGACGCACATCCCTTGCTTGGCGCATGTGCTGAATTTGGTGGTGCAGAAGTTCATTCACAACTACCCCGACATGTCAGAGCTGCTGCATAAAGTGCGGGCCGTCTGTTCGCGCTTCCGGCGTTCACATCCTGCCGCTGCTCGCCTGTCTGCGCTACAGCGTAACTTCGGCCTTCCCGCTCACCGCCTCATATGCGACGTGCCCACCAGGTGGAACTCCACCTTGCACATGCTGGACAGACTGTGCGAGCAGCAGCAGGCCATAGTGGAGTTTCAGCTGCAGCACGCACGGGTCAGTCGCACTACAGAACAGCACCACTTCACCACCAATGACTGGGCCTCCATGCGAGACCTGTGTGCCCTGTTGCGCTGTTTCGAGTACTCCACCAACATGGCCAGTGGCGATGACACCGTTATCAGCGTTACAATACCACTTCTATGTCTCCTTGAGAAAACACTTAGGGCGATGATGGAAGAGGAGGTGGCCCAGGAGGAGGAGGAGGAGGAGGAGGAAGAGGGGTCATTTTTAGCACTTTCAGGCCAGTCTCTTCGAAGTGACTCAGAGGGAGGTTTTTGGCAACAGCAGAGGCCAGGTACAAATGTGGCCAGCCAGGGCCCACTACTGGAGGACGAGGAGGACGAGGATGAGGAGGAGGTGGAGGAGGATGAGGATGAAGCATGGTCACAGCGGGGTGGCACCCAACGCAGCTCGGGTCCATCACTGGTGCGTGGCTGGGGGGAAAGGCAGGACGATGACGATACGCCTCCCACAGAGGACAGCTTGTCCTTACCCCTGGGCAGCCTGGCACACATGAGCGACTACATGCTGCAGTGCCTGCGCAACGACAGCAGAGTTGCCCACATTTTAACCTGTGCGGACTACTGGGTTGCCACCCTGCTGGATCCACGCTACAAAGACAATGTGCCCACCTTACTTCCTGCACTGGAGCGTGATAGGAAGATGCGCGAGTACAAGCGCACGTTGGTAGACGCGCTACTGAGAGCATTCCCAAATGTCACAGGGGAACAAGTGGAAGCCCAAGGCCAAGGCAGAGGAGGAGCAAGAGGTCGCCAAGGCAGCTGTGTCACGGCCAGCTCCTCTGAGGGCAGGGTTAGCATGGCAGAGATGTGGAAAACTTTTGTCAACACGCCACAGCTAACTGCACCACCACCTGATACGCAACGTGTTAGCAGGAGGCAACATTTCACTAACATGGTGGAACAGTACGTGTGCACACCCCTCCACGTACTGACTGATGGTTCGGCCCCATTCAACTTCTGGGTCTCTAAATTGTCCACGTGGCCAGAGCTAGCCTTTTATGCCTTGGAGGTGCTGGCCTGCCCGGCAGCCAGCGTTTTGTCTGAACGTGTATTCAGCACGGCAGGGGGCGTCATTACAGACAAACGCAGCCGCCTGTCTACAGCCAATGTGGACAAGCTGACGTTCATAAAAATGAACCAGGCATGGATCCCACAGGACCTGTCCGTCCCTTGTCCAGATTAGACATTAACTACCTCCCCATAACCATATATTATTGGACTCCAGGGCACTTCCTCATTCAATCCTATTTTTATTTTCATTTTACCATTATATTGCAAGGCTACCCAAAGTTGAATGAACCTCTCCTCTGCCTGTGTGCTAGGCCTAAATATATGCCAATGGATTGTTGCAGTGGTGGCTGACGTGAAGCCTCATTCTCTGCTATGACATGCAGACTGATTCTCTGGTGACATGAAGCCAGATTGTCTGTTACGGGACCTCTCTCCTCTGCCTGGGTGCTGGGCCTGAATTTATGACAATGGACTGTTGCAGTGGTGGCTGACGTGAAGCCTGATTCTCTGCTATGACATGCAGACTGATTCTCTGCTGACATGAAGCCAGATCCTCTGTTGCGGGACCTCTCTCCTCTGCCTGGGTGCTGGGCCTAAATTTATGAAAATGGACTGTTGCAGTGGTGGGTGACGTGAAGCCTCATTCTCTGCTATGACATGCAGACTGATTCTCTGCTGACATGAAGCCAGATTGTCTGTTACGGGACCTCTCTCCTCTGCCTGGGTGCTGGGCCTAAATATCTGACAATGGACTGTTGCATTGGTGGCTGACGTGAAGCCTGATTCTCTGCTATGATATGAAGACTGATTCTCTGCTGACATGAAGCCAGATTGTCTGTTACGGGACCTCTCTCCTCTGCCTGTGTGCTAGGCCTAAATATATGCCAATGGATTGTTGCAGTGGTGGCTGACGTGAAGCCTGATTCTCTGCTATGACATGCAGACTAATTCTCTGCTGACATGAAGCCAGATTGTCTGTTACGGGACCTCTCTCCTCTGCCTGGGTGCTGGGCCTAAATTTATGACAATGGACTGTTGCAGTGGTGGCTGACGTGAAGCCTGATTCTCTGCTATGACATGCAGACTGATTCTCTGCTGACATGAAGCCAGATCCTCTGTTACGGGACCTCTCTCCTCTGCCTGGGTGCTGGGCCTAAATTTATGAAAATGGACTGTTGCAGTGGTGGGTGACGTGAAGCCTCATTCTCTGCTATGACATGCAGACTGATTCTCTGCTGACATGAAGCCAGATTGTCTGTTACGGGACCTCTCTCCTCTGCCTGGGTGCTGGGCCTGAATTTATGACAATGGACTGTTGCAGTGGTGGCTGACGTGAAGCCTGATTCTCTGCTATGACATGCAGACTAATTCTCTGCTGACATGAAGCCAGATTGTCTGTTACGGGACCTCTCTCCTCTGCCTGGGTGCTGGGCCTAAATTTATGAAAATGGACTCTTACAGTGGTGGGTGACGTGAAGCCTGATTCTCTGCTATGACATGAAGACTGATTCTCTGCTGACATGAAGCCAGATCCTCTGTTACGGGACCTCTCTCCTCTGCCTGGGTGCTGGGCCTAAATATCTGACAATGGACTGTTGCATTGGTGGCTGACGTGAAGCCTGATTCTCTGCTATGATATGAAGACTGATTCTCTGCTGACATGAAGCCAGATTGTCTGTTACGGGACCTCTCTCCTCTGCCTGTGTGCTAGGCCTAAATATATGCCAATGGATTGTTGCAGTGGTGGCTGACGTGAAGCCTGATTCTCTGCTATGACATGCAGACTGATTCTCTGGTGACATGAAGCCAGATCCTCTGTTACGGGACCTCTCTCCTCTGCCTGGGTGCTGGGCCTAAATTTATGAAAATGGACTGTTGCAGTGGTGGGTGACGTGAAGCCTGATTCTCTGCTATGACATGCAGACTGATTCTCTGGTGACATGAAGCCAGATCCTCTGTTACGGGACCTCTCTCCTCTGCCTGGGTGCTGGGCCTAAATTTATGAAAATGGACTGTTGCAGTGGTGGGTGACGTGAAGCCTCATTCTCTGCTATGACATGCAGACTGATTCTCTGCTGACATGAAGCCAGATCGTCTGTTACGGGACCTCTCTCCTCTGCCTGGGTGCTGGGCCTAAATTTATGAAAATGGACTCTTACAGTGGTGGGTGACGTGAAGCCTGATTCTCTGCTATGACATGAAGACTGATTCTCTGCTGACATGAAGCCAGATCCTCTGTTACGGGACCTCTCTCCTCTGCCTGGGTGCTGGGCCTAAATATCTGACAATGGACTGTTGCATTGGTGGCTGACGTGAAGCCTGATTCTCTGCTATGATATGAAGACTGATTCTCTGCTGACATGAAGCCAGATTGTCTGTTACGGGACCTCTCTCCTCTGCCTGTGTGCTAGGCCTAAATATATGCCAATGGATTGTTGCAGTGGTGGCTGACGTGAAGCCTGATTCTCTGCTATGACATGCAGACTGATTCTCTGGTGACATGAAGCCAGATCCTCTGTTACGGGACCTCTCTCCTCTGCCTGGGTGCTGGGCCTAAATTTATGAAAATGGACTGTTGCAGTGGTGGGTGACGTGAAGCCTGATTCTCTGCTATGACATGCAGACTGATTCTCTGGTGACATGAAGCCAGATCCTCTGTTACGGGACCTCTCTCCTCTGCCTGGGTGCTGGGCCTAAATATCTGACAATGGACTGTTGCATTGGTGGCTGACGTGAAGCCTGATTCTCTGCTATGACATGCAGACTAATTCTCTGCTGACATGAAGCCAGATTGTCTGTTACGGGACCTCTCTCCTCTGCCTGGGTGCTGGGCCTAAATTTATGAAAATGGACTGTTGCAGTGGTGGGTGACGTGAAGCCTGATTCTCTGCTATGACATGAAGACTGATTCTCTCCTGACATGAAGCCAGATTGTCTGTTACGGGACCTCTCTCCTCTGCCTGGGTGCTGGGCCTAAATTTATGAAAATGGACTGTTACAGTGGTGGGTGACGTGAAGCCTGATTCTCTGCTATGATATGAAGACTGATTCTCTGCTGACATGAAGCCAGATTGTCTGTTACGGGACCTCTCTCCTCTGCCTGGGTGCTGGGCCTAAATTTATGAAAATGGACTCTTACAGTGGTGGGTGACGTGAAGCCTGATTCTCTGCTATGATATGAAGACTGATTCTCTGCTGACATGAAGCCAGATTGTCTGTTACGGGACCTCTCTCCTCTGCCTGGGTGCCGGGGCCTAAATATCTGAGAATGGACTGTTCCAGTGGTGGGTGACGGGAAGCCAGATTCTCTGCTATGGAACCTCTCTCCAATTGATTTTGGTTAATTTTTATTTATTTAATTTTTATTTTAATTAATTTCCCTATCCACATTTGTTTGCAGGGGATTTACCTACATGTTGCTGCCTTTTGCAGCCCTCTAGCCCTTTCCTGGGCTGTTTTACAGCCGTTTTAGTGCCGAAAAGTTCGGGTCCCCATTGACTTCAATGGGGTTCGGGTTCGGGACGAAGTTCGGATCGGGTTCGGATCCCGAACCCGAACATTTCCGGGATGTTCGGCCGAACTTCTCGAACCCGAACATCCAGGTGTTCGCTCAACTCTAATTAAAAGATCAACGGTTTCCCCTGCTCATGCATGGATCCTTTTGAAAATCATACTCCGTCTCTACTATACACCATCCTTTTTGCATACCATTTATAAGGATAGAAAACAGAACTGTTATAAATGTAGCAAAGACAGAGGAGACTATATACACTTATTGTGGGAATGCCCAGGGATAAAAGAATACTGGATTAAAATATTTCGGAAATTGCGGGACAGTTCCCCTATGAAATACGAAGTATGCATTAGATATGTTATTCTGGGCGCTTTCCCAGAGACAGATAAAAACAAAATTGAGCAGAGACTCTGGCTTCGGGGCATTGCACTGGCCAAAATAATAATTGTTAAACATTGGGGTACTACGGAATATCCTAATTTTCAGGAGTGGATGGAACAGATGAACAGGGTTAAGCAATATGAATACATTCTCGCCCAAACAGCAGGGAAAAAGGCAGCTTGGATGCGGATATGGGGCCACCTGAAATGATAATACCAGGCGCAATGACAGTAGCTCCGTGGAAGAAAAGGGGGTTGGAGGGAGGGGGAGGTTAAAAAAATAGGAAAGAAATTTAACATAGGATGAGACTATGTATTACTGTACTGTTGTTTCGTTGTTGGTTTGTGATACCAAAATGTAATGATGTAGACCTTTAACATTTCTAAAATAAAAAGATTAAAAAAAAAAAAAAAAAGAGATCGGCTGAATATTACTATATATTCTTCTTATTGGAATATCTCTGAATATTCTAAAAAACAAATATAATACAATATAGCGAATATATTCGTTATTTAGAATATATGTACAGTTGTTCACATACTCCTCCCCGACAAGTGTCCCTGTCACCATGGGAACGCCTGTGGGTTAGAAAATACCATCGGATCTGAGTTTTCACTGATTGAAAACAGAAGACAAATATTCAAAATTACGAATATATTCGCTATATTGCTATAACTTCGTTTTTTAGAATATTCGGCGGCAGCTTCACCAGTAGCTCAAGTTTTTTAGAATATTCAGCGGCAGCTTCACCAGTAGCTCAAATAAATTGGGGTAGGTGGTGGCGGAAAAAGCTTATGGAAGTAGGGCCCGCAATCCTTGGCGTCAGTAGCACCTGTGCCATCCCAGGGAACGACTCTCTCCCGGCCTCCAACGAGGGACTGCTGTCGCCATCAGGCTGCGGAAAGACTTAGTGTCCACAAGCTAAATGGCAACATTTCCAGGGCCAGCAATTTGGAAAGGTGCGCATTTAATGATATGGCCTGTGGGTGGGTGGCTGGGTATTTGCGCTTTCGTTCTAAGGCCTGGGGTATGGACATCTGTATGCTGCACTGGGACACAGAACTGGATGTGCTAGCTGATGGTGCTTGCAAAGGTCCAGGTGCAGGGTTAGAGGCATCCGGGCCTGCGTTTTGGACAGGGGATTGGTCAGCACGTAACACAGGGGGAGAAGAGGCAGCGGTGTGACCCGCAGACAGTGATTGTGGACCCAGGCATTCAGCCCACCTATTAGGGTGCTTTGATGCCATGTGGCGGTGTTGAGGTTGGTACTGTTCATACTCCTGCTCATTTTGGTACGGCACAAGTTGTAAATGGCAATTCTTTTATCGTCCGCACTTTCCTCAAAAAAGCGCCAGACTGCAGAACACCTACCCATTGGCAAGGGAGATTGCCGCAAGGGGGTGCTCCGGGGAACAGTTGCTGTCCTGTTTGGTGTGGCCCGCCTTCTCCCTTTTGCCACCCCACTGCCTCATCCAGCCTGTTGCGGTGCTGCGGATTCCTCCCCCTTGGTACTGCTGTCCTCGCTCAGCAAGCCACCTTCCCAGGTCGGGTCAGTGATTTCTTCGTCCACCACCTCCTCTTCCACTTCCTCACTCTGGTCATCCTCCTAACTTGTTGACCTAACAACAACCTCACTTATTGACAACTGTGTTTCATCCTCCTCATCAGCCTCTTGAGACACTAATTGCCGTTGACTTATTGGCAACTGTGTCTCATCATTATCATCCACCTCGTGAAACACTAATTGCCGTGCCCCACCGTCATCTTCTTGTGACTGGGGATGCTCAAGAGTTTGGGAATCAGGGCACAAGATCTTCTCTTGTCCCTCTTCAAGTGGCCTTGGCGAGAGGGCCAAATCAAGGAATGGCGCTGAAAAGAGCTCCTCGGAATATCCGAGTGTAGGATCACTTGTTTTCCAAGACTCTCCATGGTGGGAGGAAGGAGGATCATGGTGAGGATTCTGTTGACCAGACTCTTGGCTACTGAAACTGGACTTTGTAGAAGACAGGGTGGCGTTTAACCAACTGGAAGCATTATCTGCTGCAATCCAACCGACCACCTGGTCGCACTGGTCTGACTATGAGAGCGGTGTCCTGCGCCGCCCTGCAAACTGGGACATGAAGCTAGGTATTGTGGATGAGTGTGTTTCTTGTGCTCTGGCAGCAGGCACAGTTTCACGGCGCCCAGGGCCACGGCCTCTGCGTGCACCATCAGCAGCACAGCCACTGCCCTGTCCTTTACTGCTCGCCTTCTGCATATTAAATGGTATGCTTGCAAGTATGTCACACGTACACGAGCGCAGGTTTTGTGTATGCGCAAATAAATTAAAATTAATGTCACTGATATTTAGGATGGGCAAATGTTATACAGTTGATGTAGCGCAGGTAATTTCGCTGCCACTGCAGTGAAAAATTTTGACTAATTGTCACTGATATTTAGGATGCGCAAACGTTATACAGGAGATGTAGCGCAGGTAATGTCACTGTAACCAGCGGCGAAATAATTAAACTGAATGTCACTGATGTTTATGATGTGCAAACATTATACAGGAGATGTAGCACAGGTAATGTCGCTGCTGTCATCTGGGTCCTTGTATACACCTATTGCTACATACGATACACATCAAAAACTTGATATCACATCACTTGTCACATTACGTGTGATATCAAGTTTTTGATGTGTATCGTATGTAGCAATTAGTATATACAAGGACCCAGGTATCTGTATGGGTTAATTTACCTTTAGCAAAGGGCGTTATAAGGACAGGCAGTTGAGGCACGTAGACAGAGTGCTCCTGCCATCCAGGTGCATCTCTGGGCTGAGGACATTTTGAGGGACACCCTAGGGACAGACATTAGGGATCCATGCGTGTTGCCCCTACCTCTATCTATCAGCATTAGTTCTCTGCCTGGTCCTCAGTAGCTCTTTTTTGTGTTTTTCCATGTTAGTATTGGCCCCCCTGATAGGGACCTAGATTTAATGATTTTCAATAAAAGTTATGTTTTAGGTAGTTGGTTTCAGTGATAGCTATTTTGACTCTACAACTACCCTTCAATTATTTTTTCCTTGATGAAAATACCTTATCTTTATTGTCCCCTCTTTATCTTTATCCAGGGAAATTATCCTCCAGGCTTCTGAAGCTCTTTACTCTTTTTTCTCTTGTTCCAGCAGAGCTGATGGTGCTTTACTGGCCTTGGCAGGGCCTGCTGCTTACCCATACCGGGGCTACTCTGAACACCAATTGTCCCCAAAGAGGGGAAGGCTAGACTCCCCTTCACTAACCAAAACTCCTCTCTAGAGAGGGGCAGAATGGATAGAAGGTTCCATTCTAGGAAAACTAGCAATGCCATTGTTGCCGCCATCTTCTGGTGGACCAGGTACATTATACTTAAACATCACATTACAGGGAAATACAAATAGACATTGTGCAGGACCTGGGAATAAATGCATTGAATGACACAAAATCAACCATAAAAGACAGTAGAGGGGTGTAAAAGGTGGTAATGTCACTCTGGGGCGTTACACTTTGTGACTAATACCGTAACCTTCGTGCCCCGACAGACGCTGGATGTCAACTATCTCGAGCTCACGAGATACGGTATGGTCACTGGTTCCCAAGGCTTGATGTTACGCCCTCTTGGAGGAGCGGGTAAGGTCAGTCTTGGTACAGTTTTCACAGACTTCTTTATTAGAAAATGGGAGTGTGGCAGGGAAGGAGCCAGGACAGGAGGTTGGATGGGCCAGAGGTGGGCAGTGGACGGGGTTTAGGGGGCCCAATTCTGATTCTTGCTATGGGGCCTAGTGATTTCTATGTACGCCCCTGACGTCACTGTAACACAAATCTTTAAAAGATGGTCCCCGCCCCCAACACACATAATTGCACCCCTGAAGACGCTCCCTTGAAGACACTGAGTGACCAGTGAAGCATGTCGGGAGGCAGGGTGTATGTGAGTATGTGTTTTTAGACTCAGTAGCAGTGAGGGAGCTCCTGTTTAGGAGTAAATTACAGCTAATATAGAAGTAGGAATATGTTAACCACAAGCCATGGTACCAGGCCGTAGTCGACATTGTTACAATTTAACTGCTGTGAAGCAATATAAACAGCAGTGGAGAATAGAGCCAAAGAGGGAGCGACCCAGGCCACTGATAGTTTTAATCTGTCTCAGTTTAACTAGCACTAATTTATATTGTGTTTTTAAGGGAATCGATAAATAAAAGTGATGTTTTCTAAAAATACAACAGCACATGAAACTAGACGTAGATAAGTCCTATTGGATCATTTGTTAGTTTACTAATATAGTTAACGTTGACATGTGCTGAGAGGTCGCATTAAATTGTGGTTGTTGATACAATTGCTTTGGAGACTATATAAGTAAATGCAGTACAGTAAAAATCCAGTGATTTTAAATGACGCATGTGTTCTCCAATTGGAGTTGTTCTCTAGTCCCGTCTTTTCCATCATGCAGAAACCACCATGACAACTTTACCGAGCTTGATGGGGTTTCCGCTCAGAAGATGATTTTAGAGCGCAGACAAAAGTTGTGCGCGCAGGACTTTTGTCTCTGCTCCGAAAATGTTCCTCTGAGCGGAAACCTAACGCACCCTATTATAGCACAATTAGGCAAAGCAGCACTTCCCTCTGCTACTGAGAAGAAGGAGCAGTCCCACGGCCACAGGCTGTAGATTTTCCACTGTAAGCATCCCAGGTTGGAGGGCATTGTAGCCAGATGGGCAAAGATGTCAGCACCAACAGCAGAAAACCTCTGAAACAACACAGAATTTTACCATTGATATAGACTGCATCAAGTTTAATTAGAAACATATTTTTATTTAGCTTTTTTTAAAATAATTTTATATGACAAGTCATTTAAAATCTCTTTAAATATATTCTGGTTTTCATACTGGCCACTAGAACAGATACAACATCCTGCTTTCTGTATCTAACTTGTCAGTTTTGGTGTCTAGGCTAAGGCAGATTTTGCAGAGGTTTCTAAACATCCTTTTTGTAGTGCAGGAGTCCTAAATAAGGCAAAATAGCAGAATTACACACTATACACAAATAAGGCTCTGTATATATCAATACGTCAACCTCTGATCTCCGCATCACTTCTGGGAGACTGTAATAGTCTATTGACATTGGTCTGACAATTTACTCATACTCTGCAGCACTGTCAAGGTAGACAATCCAAGAAGGCAGTGTGTATTGCCAATATGGTTATAGTACTTATTTCACTTCTGCAAATGTTACAAATAATGAAAAGGTGAAAAAGGAATTAAACATATGATACATAAATTTTCTGCAAATGGGGGCTAAAATAGCATAATATAAATCTTCAGTTGTTATCATGACTAAGTAGTAGATGACAGGCAGGAGTTATTATTGTGACTTAGTATTAAGTTAAGTATAATTAATGGTGGCTAAATGGTATAATATTAATATAGAGTTATAATTAATGAGGGCTAGTATATTGTTAATCTAGAGTTGTTATTACAGCTAAGTAGTAGATGTCTGAATGACAGGTAGGAGAATTGTGGTTTTTTTTTATATTTGGGCAATGGGCCCACAAACAAGTGGGTATCTTCCCCAGTCACTCAAGTAGAATCATGTATTAGTCGTATGCTAACCTGTTAATCTTCTATATTTTCCATATAATGCCAACTCTTTTTGCTGTCCAATGCACGGATTCCATTTTGCGAAGACAGGTGCAATCAAGGATGTTTCTCCCTACAGTATGTTCACCCCACAGAAGTATATGCAGAATAAGCTCATCTGTTTGTTGTGGATCTGTTTTTATAAATGGTAGGTCAATCATTTTACTACCATCCACAGCATAGAGGTTATACTTCAGTATACATGATTTTACTTCTTGTTATCATTTTCTTCCCAGAACATTTTTCACATGACGTATCTGTTCAATAAGATTCTAGAACATGATGAAAGAAACCTTAAAATGCATGTCTTTTACCAGTGGAAATCTTTTTGTACAACATTAACCCATTGAAAGTTTTAAGTGCTTTTCTTTAATATCTGTGTTACAGTGTGATGTCTAATAATGCTCCACAGGACAAAAGATTAAATGAAGTGTTCAGAAGGAAAAGCAGTGAAGTGAGTGGAAGACAGATTAAATATTATTTTTAAATATGTGCTGTTAGAACATTTTGGTTTTAAATAATATATATGATTTTATGGTGATATTTTTTCCAAGTATGTAATAATTACTACATATAGGTTGGTGGAACTTATGACTACAAGTGACACATAGGCATATGAATAAACACAAGAGCTTTACAAATGTGTCTCTTATGCAGCTCTCTCTCTCTTACTCTGTAATCCAATCAGCTTTTTTTCTGCATGTGTGCAATGGACTGCACATGAACAGCATATGGAACCGGGGTCAATGGTGGCCTCATTGCTGAGCTATATGTGAGTATCTTACAAGACGAGTTACTTTGTACACTAGAGTAGTATGGGTATGAAAAGAACTACATAGTGTTTGAGCAGGACAACAACCCAAAGCATATGTCGAGATTGACCGAGATTGACGAAGAAATGGCTCAATGACAATGAAGTAGAGGTGCTCGATTGGCCCCCACAGTCCCCGGACCTCAACTAAATCGAACACTTGTGGGTAGAGTTGAAGAAAAAGCTGCATTTGTACACAAGTGAGTCAACCAGTATGCACCAACATTGGGAACGCACCAACATTTTGGTCGAGACATGCTTCAATCTGATAGAGAGCATGCCTAGAAGGATTCAGGTAGTGTTGAAAGCCAAAGGTGGATTTACAAAATACTAACAAAATAATTATAATTCTGAATTTTAGGAGCAAAATAGTAGCAATGTAGTTACATGACAAGAATCTGCAAAACTAATCATATGCTGAATAGTTGCAAGTCCAATTTATGTATGAGATAGCCAAGATGATTGTCTATAAAATAATGGTAGTCTCACGTTCGAAGCTATAGTGGATGGTGAGATATGGAGCCTGAAAGTCAAAAGTTCAAAACATTGTTACCCTTTTGCTTGTCAGTGTACATGGCTGCACGTGCTAATAGTGCTATGCAACACATAATGCTAGTGCCAACCACTAGATAAAATATAGTGCTGGCCCCAGCTAGCTAGTAGATACTACTGAAAGATACACCATAGTTATTGTAGAACATATAATCTTGTGATGCATTTCTCTTGCAATGTCCAGTAAAGCAATATGCTTCTAATAGTAAATAGACAGTACTGCATAATGACCCATTGCTACCATTAGAGTATAGAATCAACATAGTTTATGGGATCGCTCTCTCTCAGGGGGTCGCAATCTCAGGCATCTCGTCAGACAACGGATTTTAAAGTCCAAATGATGCTTTATTTTAGCACCAGCACGAACATTGTTGCCTCTTGTTTCCAAGTCCTCTCTTCTCAGACTGACACACAGAGGGTTGGTTTTATGCCTCCTTGATTACAGCAGGCCTCACCAGCGATGACCTCAGGTTAGGGGAAAAACATGCCCTGGAATGGGGGTGGACTTGGAAGGTCCCACTAGCAAACCTATCTTCCCAGTTTAAATTTAAATAAAATACAGCCCTTATACTTTAATAAACAAATAGCTCCAGCAACTACAGGTAAAACTCGAAAAATGAGAATATCATGCAAAGTTCATTTATTTCAGTAATGCAACTTAAAAGGTGAAGCTAATATATGAGATAGACTCATTACATGCAAATGGAGATATTTTAAGCCTTTATTTGTTATAATTTGGATGATTATTGCTTACAGCTTATGAAACCCCAAAGTCACAATGTTGAGGTACCCTGTGCTCAGGGGGTATGGATTGATTAGCTGACTAGAGTGTGACATAGAATATTGAACCTTTTCACAAAATTATAATTTTAAGCTGCATTAATGCAATTCCTTTTAACTTGCATTACTGAAATAAATGGACTTTTCCACAATATTCCAATTTTTTCAAGTTTCACCTGTATGTTTGCTGAAGCCAGCGCCATCTTCCTGGATTTTATTATCTCACCCAGTTGAGGAACCTGGGTGAGATATACGCCCCTTTCAAGACTTTACCACAATAGTTATTGATACAAACTAGATGTTGAATTACTCCTTCCAGATTAAGTCAGAGTAACCTTAGTACAGTCATAAACAGGGTATAAATGGTACACAGTATTGGTATTGACTTATTCAAGTGACAGCATCCAATTTCAACCCATGTCCAAATATTAAACTGAAGATAAATCTAATGAATTTACCCCACTATCGAGTTTTAAGGTTGGCAGAGAAGTCCTGGTCTAGGTGAAGCATGCAAAGTTCAGTTGCTCACTGTTCAGTCAGTCTTTTGGGAGCTATAGACTCGAACTTGAAGGGACACTGCCAGCAATTTTTAGTACATATTAACAGCATGTATATATGTGAATATTCTATGTAATTTTTTTTTTTTACAAAATAAAAATGGGTGGATGGTTTTCTGTAGAGGTGGGGCTATAAATCTGTCGAATCCCTCGAATCTTGTTGGATTCGAGGGATTCGTGGACTCGAATCCCGACCTCATTTACTAAATTTGAATCCTACGAATCCATGACAGCGGGGACCGGTGCAGTCCTTGTATTCTAATGCACCTGCCCTGCTCACTGTAGTATAATCTTATGATCTAACCTGCATTGTTAAGCTATAATAACTTATCTGTATTACTTACAAACCGGATTCCCAAAAAGTTGGGACACTACAAATTGTGAATAAAAACTGAATGCAATGATGTGGAGGTGCCAACTTCTAATATTTTATTCAGAATAGAACATAAATCACGGAACAAAAGTTTAAACTGAGAAAATGTACCATTTTAAGGGAAAAATATGTTGACTCAGAATTTCATGGTGTCAACAAATCCCCAAAAAGTTGGTACAAGGCCATTTTCACCACTGTGTGGCATCTCCCCTTATTCTTACAACACTCAACAGACGTCTGGGGACCGAGAAGACCAGTTTCTCAAGTTTAGAAATAGGAATGCTCTCCCATTCTTGTCTAATACAGGCCTCTAACTGTTCAATCGTCTTGGGCCTTCTTTGTTGCACCTTCCTCTTTATGATGCGCCAAATGTTCTCTATAGGTGAAAGATCTGGACTGCAGACTGGCCATTTGAGTACCCGTAATATGTTGTTGTAGAACCTGAATATATTTTTCTGCATTGATGGTGCCTTTCCAGACATGCAAGCTGCCCATGCCACATGCACTCATGCAACCCCATACCATCAGAGATGCAGGCTTCTGAACTGAGCGTTGATAACAACTTGGGTTGTCCTTGTCCTCTTTGGTCCGGATGACATGGCGTCCCAGATTTCCAAAAAGAACTTTGAATCGTGACTCGTCTGACCACAGAACAGTCTTCCATTTTGCCACACTCCATTTTAAATGATCCCTGGCCCAGTGAAAACGCCTGAGCTTGTGGATCTTGCTTAGAAATGGCTTCTTCTTTGCACTGTAGAGTTTCAGCTGGCAACGGCGGATGGCACGGTGGATTGTGTTCACTGACAATGGTTTCTGGAAGTATTCCTGAGTCCATTCTGTGATTTCCTTTACAGTAGCATTCCTGTTTGTGGTGCAGTGTTGTTTAAGGGCCCGGAGATCACGGGCATCCATTTGCCATCTCCACATCATTGCATTCAGTTTTTATTCACAATTTGTTTAGTGTCCCAACTTTTTGGGAATCCGGTTTGTACATTACAACATTAAGTTCTGTAGCAGAGAGGAGGGAGGAGGACAGGCGGGCGGCGTGTCACTCGCTACGTCATGTGCCTGCGCCATCCACTTTACGAATGAAGAAGGCTGCATGGGCGCGTGACGTAGTGAGTGACGCGCTGCCCACCAGTCCTCCCGGCCTGCCTCCTCCCTCCTCTCTGCTACGGAACTTAATGTTGTAATGTAAGTAATACAGATGGATTATTATAGCTTAACAATGCAGGTTAGATCATAAGATTATACTACAGTAAGCGGGGCCAGTGCATTTGAATACAGGGACTGCACCGGCCCCCACTGTCATTCCTAATCCAGATGCCATCCCCAATGTGAATGACCCAGAATGGGGGTCATTCACATTGCAGGGACACTGTTATGGGGAAATCTATGGATAGCACATAGCATAAGATGCTATATATGTGTCATCCACAGATCCCACCCATCACAGTGCCATCCAGAGATCCCCCATAACAGTGCTATCCAGAGATCCCCATAACAGTGTCATCCACAGATCCCCCATAACAGTGCCATCCACAGATCCCCCATAACAGTGCCATCCACAGATCCCCATAAGTGCCATCCACTAGGGATGAGCGAACTCGAACTGTATAGTTTGGGTTCGTACCGAATTTTGGGGTGTCCGTGACACGGACCCGAACCCGGACATTTTCGTAAAAGTCCGGGTTCGGGTTCGGTGTTCGTCGCTTTCTTCGCGCTTTTGTGACGCTTTCTTGGCGCTTTTTGAAAGGCTGCTAAGCAGCCAATCAACAAGCGTCATACTACTTGCCCCAAGAGGCCATCACAGCCATGCCTACTATTGGCATGGCTGTGATTGGCCAGAGCACCATGTGACCCAGCCTCTATTTAAGCTGGAGTCACATAGCGCCGCCCGTCACTCTGCTCTGATTAGCGTAGGGAGAGGTTGCGGCTGCGACAGTAGGGCGAGATTAGGCAGATTAACTCCTCCAAAGGACTTGATTAACTGATCGATCTGCAGCTGTGGATCATTGAGCTGCTGATCCTCAATTGCTCACTGTTTTTAGGCTGCCCAGACCGTTTGTCAGTCACATTTTTCTGGGGTGATCGGCGGCCATTTTGTGTCTTGTGGTGCGCCAGCACAAGCTGCGACCAAGTGCATTTAACCCTCAATGGTGTGGTTGTTTTTTGGCTAAAGCCTACATCAGGGTGAAGCTGTCACACCAAGTGCATTTAACCCTCAGTAGTGTGGTTGGTCAAGCTATCACACCAAGTGCATTTAACCAGCAATAGTCTGTTCATTTTTTGGCCATATACTAAATCAGGGGCAAGCTGCGCCCGTCACCAAGTGCATTTAACCCTCAGTAGTGTGGTTGGTCAAGCTGTGACACCAAGTGCATTTAACCAGCAATAGTCTGTTCATTTTTTGGCCATATACTACATCAGGGGCAAGCTGCGCCCATCACCAAGTGCATTTAACCAGCAATAGTGTGGTTATTTTTTGGCCATATCCCAGTCTAATTCTGTCACTAAATCCATACCGGTCACCCAGCGCCTAAATACTAGGCCTCAAATTTATATCCCGCTAAATCTCTCGTTACCGCTGTCCTGTTGTGGCTGGGAAAGTTATTTAGTGTCCGTCAAAGCACATTTTTTGTTCTGGGTTGAAATACAATTCCCAATTTAGCAATTTAAAAATTTAGTGGTTTCTGCTGTATCAGATCTATTTGAAATCTATCCCTAAAAGGGTATATAATATTCAAGGTGCACATAGGGTCATTCAGAATAACTTCACACACCCGCTACTGTGCATTTCCAAGTCTAATTCTGTCACTAAACCCATACCTGTCACCCAGCGCCTAAATACTAGGCCTCAAATTTATATCCAGCTAAATCTGTCCTTAGTGCTGTAGCTGGGCGAGTTATTTAGTGTCCGTTCAAGCACATTTCTTGTTCAGGGTTGAAATACAATTCCCAATTTAGCAATTTCATAACTTAGTGGTTTCTGCTATATCAGAGCTATTTGAAATCTATCCCTAAAAGGGTATATAATATTCAAGGTGCACATTGGGTCATTCAGAATAACTTCACACACACCCGCTACTGTGTATTTCCAAGTCTAATTCTGTCACTAAACCCATACCTGTCACCCAGCGCCTAAATACTAGGCCTCAAATTTATATCCTGCTAAATCTCTCGTTAACGCTGTCCTGTTGTGGCTGGGAAAGTTATTTAGTGTCCGTCAAAGCACATTTTTTGTTCTGGGTTGAAATACAATTCCCAATTTAGCAATTTCATAATTTAGTGGTTTCTGCTATATCAGAGCTATTTGAAATCTATCCCTAAAAGGGTATATAATATTCAAGGTGCACATTGGGTCATTCAGAATAACTTCACACACACCCGCTACTGTGTATTTCTAAGTCTAATTCTGTCACTAAACCCATACCTGTCACCCAGCGCCTAAATACTAGGCCTCAAATTTATATCCTGCTAAATCTCTCGTTAGTGCTGTAGCTGGGCGAGTTATTTAGTGTCCGTTCAAGCACATTTCTTGTTCTGGGTTGAAATACAATTCCCAATTTAGCAATTTCATAATTTAGTGGTTTCTGCTATATCAGAGCTATTTGAAATCTATCCCTAAAAGGGTAGATCATATTGAAGGTGCACATAGGGACATTCAGAATAACTTCACACACACCCGCTACTGTGTATTTCCAAGTCTAATTCTGTCACTAAACCCATACCTGTCACCCAGCGCCTAAATACTAGGCCTCAAATTTATATCCAGCTAAATCTGTCCTTAGTGCTGTAGCTGGGCGAGTTATTTAGTGTCCATTCAAGCACATTTCTTGTTCTGGGTTGAAATACAATTCCCAATTTAGCAATTTCATAATTTAGTGGTTTCTGCTATATCAGAGCTATTTGAAATCTATCCCTAAAAGGGTATATAATATTCAAGGTGCACATTGGGTCATTCAGAATAACTTCACACACACCCGCTACTGTGTATTTCCAAGTCTAATTCTGTCACTAAACCCATACCTGTCACCCAGCGCCTAAATACTAGGCCTCAAATTTATATCCTGCTAAATCTCTCGTTAGTGCTGTAGCTGGGCGAGTTATTTAGTGTCCGTTCAAGCACATTTCTTGTTCTGGGTTGAAATACAATTCCCAATTTAGCAATTTCATAATTTAGTGGTTTCTGCTATATCAGAGCTATTTGAAATCTATCCCTAAAAGGGTATATAATATTCAAGGTGCACATTGGGTCATTCAGAATAACTTCACACACACCCGCTACTGTGTATTTCCAAGTCTAATTCTGTCACTAAACCCATACCTGTCACCCAGCGCCTAAATACTAGGCCTCAAATTTATATCCTGCTAAATCTCTCGTTAACGCTGTCCTGTTGTGGCTGGGAAAGTTATTTAGTGTCCGTCAAAGCACATTTTTTGTTCTGGGTTGAAATACAATTCCCAATTTATCAATTTCATAATTTAGTGGTTTCTGCTATATCAGAGCTATTTGAAATCTATCCCTAAAAGGGTATATAATATTCAAGGTGCACATTGGGTCATTCAGAATAACTTCACACACACCCGCTACTGTGTATTTCCAAGTCTAATTCTGTCACTAAACCCATACCTGTCACCCAGCGCCTAAATACTAGGCCTCAAATTTATATCCTGCTAAATCTCTCGTTAGTGCTGTAGCTGGGCGAGTTATTTAGTGTCCGTTCAAGCACATTTCTTGTTCTGGGTTGAAATACAATTCCCAATTTAGCAATTTCATAATTTAGTGGTTTCTGCTATATCAGAGCTATTTGAAATCTATCCCTAAAAGGGTATATAATATTCAAGGTGCACATTGGGTCATTCAGAATAACTTCACACACACCCGCTACTGTGTATTTCTAAGTCTAATTCTGTCACTAAACCCATACCTGTCACCCAGCGCCTAAATACTAGGCCTCAAATTTATATCCTGCTAAATCTCTCGTTAACGCTGTCCTGTTGTGGCTGGGAAAGTTATTTAGTGTCCGTCAAAGCACATTTTTTGTTCTGGGTTGAAATACAATTCCCAATTTAGCAATTTCATAATTTAGTGGTTTCTGCTATATCAGAGCTATTTGAAATCTATCCCTAAAAGGGAATATAATATTCAAGGTGCACATTGGGTCATTCAGAATAACTTCACACACACCCGCTACTGTGTATTTCTAAGTCTAATTCTGTCACTAAACCCATACCTGTCACCCAGCGCCTAAATACTAGGCCTCAAATTTATATCCTGCTAAATCTCTCGTTAGTGCTGTAGCTGGGCGAGTTATTTAGTGTCCGTTCAAGCACATTTCTTGTTCTGGGTTGAAATACAATTCCCAATTTAGCAATTTCATAATTTAGTGGTTTCTGCTATATCAGAGCTATTTGAAATCTATCCCTAAAAGGGTATATAATATTCAAGGTGCACATTGGGTCATTCAGAATAACTTCACACACACCCGCTACTGTGTATTTCCAAGTCTAATTCTGTCACTAAACCCATACCTGTCACCCAGCGCCTAAATACTAGGCCTCAAATTTATATCCTGCTAAATCTCTCGTTAACGCTGTCCTGTTGTGGCTGGGAAAGTTATTTAGTGTCCGTCAAAGCACATTTTTTGTTCTGGGTTGAAATACAATTCCCAATTTAGCAATTTCATAATTTAGTGGTTTCTGCTATATCAGAGCTATTTGAAATCTATCCCTAAAAGGGTATATAATATTCAAGGTGCACATTGGGTCATTCAGAATAACTTCACACACACCCGCTACTGTGTATTTCCAAGTCTAATTCTGTCACTAAACCCATACCTGTCACCCAGCGCCTAAATACTAGGCCTCAAATTTATATCCTGCTAAATCTCTCGTTAGTGCTGTAGCTGGGCGAGTTATTTAGTGTCCGTTCAAGCACATTTCTTGTTCTGGGTTGAAATACAATTCCCAATTTAGCAATTTCATAATTTAGTGGTTTCTGCTATATCAGAGCTATTTGAAATCTATCCCTAAAAGGGTATATAATATTCAAGGTGCACATTGGGTCATTCAGAATAACTTCACACACACACGCTTCTGTGCATTTCCAAGTCTAATTCTGTCACTAAACCCATACCTGTCACCCAGCGCCTAAATACTAGGCCTCAAATTTATATCCTGCTAAATCTCTCGTTAGTGCTGTAGCTGGGCGAGTTATTTAGTGTCCGTTCAAGCACATTTCTTGTTCTGGGTTGAAATACAATTCCCAATTTAGCAATTTCATAATTTAGTGGTTTCTGCTATATCAGAGCTATTTGAAATCTATCCCTAAAAGGGTATATAATATTCAAGGTGCACATTGGGTCATTCAGAATAACTTCACACACACCCGCTACTGTGTATTTCCAAGTCTAATTCTGTCACTAAACCCATACCTGTCACCCAGCGCCTAAATACTAGGCCTCAAATTTATATCCTGCTAAATCTCTCGTTAGTGCTGTAGCTGGGCGAGTTATTTAGTGTCCGTTCAAGCACATTTCTTGTTCTGGGTTGAAATACAATTCCCAATTTAGCAATTTCATAATTTAGTGGTTTCTGCTATATCAGAGCTATTTGAAATCTATCCCTAAAAGGGTATATAATATTCAAGGTGCACATTGGGTCATTCAGAATAACTTCACACACACCCGCTACTGTGTATTTCCAAGTCTAATTCTGTCACTAAACCCATACCTGTCACCCAGCGCCTAAATACTAGGCCTCAAATTTATATCCTGCTAAATCTCTCGTTAGTGCTGTAGCTGGGCGAGTTATTTAGTGTCCGTTCAAGCACATTTCTTGTTCTGGGTTGAAATACAATTCCCAATTTAGCAATTTCATAATTTAGTGGTTTCTGCTATATCAGAGATATTTGAAATCTATCCCTAAAAGGGTATATAATATTCAAGGTGCACATTGGGTCATTCAGAATAACTTCACACACACACGCTTCTGTGCATTTCCAAGTCTAATTCTGTCACTAAATCCATACCGGTCACCCAGCGCCTAAATACTAGGCCTCAAATTTATATCCCGCTGAATTTGAATACAATACATTGGGCCAAATAATATATTTGTTGTTGTGGTGAACCATAACAATGAGAAAAACATCTAGTAAGGGACGCGGACGTGGACATGGTCGTGGTGGTGTTAGTGAACCCTCTGGTGCTGGGAGAGGACGTGGCCGTTCTGCCACATCCACACGTCCTAGTGTACCAACTACCTCAGGTCCCAGTAGCCGCCAGAATTTACAGCGATATATGGTGGGGCCCAATGCCGTTCTAAGGATGGTAAGGCCTGAGCAGGTACAGGCATTAGTCAATTGGGTGGCCGACAGTGGATCCAGCACGTTCACATTATCTCCCACCCAGTCTTCTGCAGAAAGCGCACAGATGGCGCCTGAAAACCAACCCCATCAGTCTGTCACATCACCCCCATGCATACCAGGGAAACTGTCTCAGCCTCAAGTTATGCAGCAGTCTCTTATGCTGTTTGAAGACTCCGCTGGCAGGGTTTCCCAAGGGCATCCACCTAGCCCTTCCCCAGCGGTGAAAGACATAGAATGCACTGACGCACAACCACTTATGTTTCCTGATGATGAGGACATGGGAATACCACCTCAGCATGTCTCTGATGATGACGAAACACAGGTGCCAACTGCTGCGTCTTTCTGCAGTGTGCAGACTGAACAGGAGGTCAGGGATCAAGACTGGGTGGAAGACGATGCAGGGGACGATGAGGTCCTAGACCCCACATGGAATGAAGGTCGTGCCACTGACTTTCACAGTTCGGAGGAAGAGGCAGTGGTGAGACCGAGCCAACAGCGTAGCAAAAGAGGGAGCAGTGGGCAAAAGCAGAACACCCGCCGCCAAGAGACTCCGCCTGCTACTGACCGCCGCCATCTGGGACCGAGCACCCCAAAGGCAGCTTCAAGGAGTTCCCTGGCATGGCACTTCTTCAAACAATGTGCTGACGACAAGACCCGAGTGGTTTGCACGCTGTGCCATCAGAGCCTGAAGCGAGGCATTAACGTTCTGAACCTGAGCACAACCTGCATGACCAGGCACCTGCATGCAAAGCATGAACTGCAGTGGAGTAAACACCTTAAAACCAAGGAAGTCACTCAGGCTCCCCCTGCTACCTATTCTGCTGCTGCCGCCTCGGCCTATTCTGCTGCTGCCGCCTCGGCCTCTTCCTCCGCCTCTGGAGGAACGTTGGCACCTGCCGCCCAGCAAACAGGGGATGTACCACCAACACCACCACCACCACCTCCGTCACCAAGCGTCTCAACCATGTCACACGCCAGCGTTCAGCTCTCCATCTCACAAACATTTGATAGAAAGCGTAAATTCCCACCTAGCCACCCTCGATCCCTGGCCCTGAATGCCAGCATTTCTAAACTACTGGCCTATGAAATGCTGTCATTTAGGCTGGTGGACACAGACAGCTTCAAACAGCTCATGTCGCTTGCTGTCCCACAGTATGTTGTTCCCAGCCGGCACTACTTCTCCAAGAGAGCCGTGCCTTCCCTGCACAACCAAGTATCCCATAAAATCAAGTGTGCACTGCGCAACGCCATCTGTAGCAAGGTCCACCTAACCACAGATACGTGGACCAGTAAGCACGGCCAGGGACGCTATATCTCCCTAACTGCACACTGGGTAAATGTAGTGGCAGCTGGGCCCCAGGCGGAGAGCTGTTTGGCGCATTCTTTGCCTCCTGTTGCCACCTCCTCCTTCTCGGCTTCCTCCTCCTCTTCTTCCACCTGCTCATCCAGTCAGCCACACACCTTCACCACCAACTTCAGCACAGCCCGGGGTAAACGTCAGCAGGCCATTCTGAAACTCATATGTTTGGGGGACAGGCCCCACACCGCACAGGAGTTGTGGCGGGGTATTGAACAACAGACCGACGAGTGGTTGCTGCCGGTGAGCCTCAAGCCCGGCCTGGTGGTGTGTGATAATGGGCGAAATCTCGTTGCAGCTCTGGGACTAGCCAATTTGACGCACATCCCTTGCTTGGCGCATGTGCTGAATTTGGTGGTGCAGAAGTTCATTCACAACTACCCCGACATGTCAGAGCTGCTGCATAAAGTGCGGGCCGTCTGTTCGCGCTTCCGGCGTTCACATCCTGCTGCTGCTCGCCTGTCTGCGCTACAGCGTAACTTCGGCCTTCCCGCTCACCGCCTCATATGCGACGTGCCCACCAGGTGGAACTCCACCTTGCACATGCTGGACAGACTGTGCGAGCAGCAGCAGGCCATAGTGGAGTTTCAGCTGCAGCACGCACGGGTCAGTCGCACTACAGAACAGCACCACTTCACCACCAATGACTGGGCCTCCATGCGAGACCTGTGTGCCCTGTTGCGCTGTTTCGAGTACTCCACCAACATGGCCAGTGGCGATGACACCGTTATCAGCGTTACAATACCACTTCTATGTCTCCTTGAGAAAACACTTAGGGCGATGATGGAAGAGGAGGTGGCCCAGGAGGAGGAGGAGGAGGAGGAGGAGGAAGAGGGGTCATTTTTAGCACTTTCAGGCCAGTCTCTTCGAAGTGACTCAGAGGGAGGTTTTTGGCAACAGCAGAGGCCAGGTACAAATGTGGCCAGCCAGGGCCCACTACTGGAGGACGAGGAGGACGAGGATGAGGAGGAGGTGGAGGAGGATGAGGATGAAGCATGGTCACAGCGGGGTGGCACCCAACGCAGCTCGGGTCCATCACTGGTGCGTGGCTGGGGGGAAAGGCAGGACGATGACGATACGCCTCCCACAGAGGACAGCTTGTCCTTACCCCTGGGCAGCCTGGCACACATGAGCGACTACATGCTGCAGTGCCTGCGCAACGACAGCAGAGTTGCCCACATTTTAACCTGTGCGGACTACTGGGTTGCCACCCTGCTGGATCCACGCTACAAAGACAATGTGCCCACCTTACTTCCTGCACTGGAGCGTGATAGGAAGATGCGCGAGTACAAGCGCACGTTGGTAGACGCGCTACTGAGAGCATTCCCAAATGTCACAGGGGAACAAGTGGAAGCCCAAGGCCAAGGCAGAGGAGGAGCAAGAGGTCGCCAAGGCAGCTGTGTCACGGCCAGCTCCTCTGAGGGCAGGGTTAGCATGGCAGAGATGTGGAAAACTTTTGTCAACACGCCACAGCTAACTGCACCACCACCTGATACGCAACGTGTTAGCAGGAGGCAACATTTCACTAACATGGTGGAACAGTACGTGTGCACACCCCTCCACGTACTGACTGATGGTTCGGCCCCATTCAACGTCTGGGTCTCTAAATTGTCCACGTGGCCAGAGCTAGCCTTTTATGCCTTGGAGGTGCTGGCCTGCCCGGCAGCCAGCGTTTTGTCTGAACGTGTATTCAGCACGGCAGGGGGCGTCATTACAGACAAACGCAGCCGCCTGTCTACAGCCAATGTGGACAAGCTGACGTTCATAAAAATGAACCAGGCATGGATCCCACAGGACCTGTCCGTCCCTTGTCCAGATTAGACATTAACTACCTCCCCATAACCATATATTATTGGACTCCAGGGCACTTCCTCATTCAATCCTATTTTTATTTTCATTTTACCATTATATTGCGAGGCTACCCAAAGTTGAATGAACCTCTCCTCTGCCTGTGTGCTAGGCCTAAATATATGCCAATGGACTGTTGCAGTGGTGGGTGACGTGAAGCCTCATTCTCTGCTATGACATGCAGACTGATTCTCTGCTGTCATGAAGCCAGATTGTCTGTTACGGGACCTCTCTGCTCTGCCTGTGTGCTAGGCCTAAATATATGCCAATGGACTGTTGCAGTGGTGGGTGACGTGAAGCCTCATTCTCTGCTATGACATGCAGACTGATTCTCTGCTGACATGAAGCCAGATTGTCTGTTACGGGACCTCTCTCCTCTGCCTGTGTGCTAGGCCTAAATATATGCCAATGGACTGTTGCAGTGGTGGCTGACGTGAAGCCTCATTCTCTGCTATGACATGCAGACTAATTCTCTGCTGACATGAAGCCAGATTGTCTGTTACGGGACCTCTCTCCTCTGCCTGGGTGCTGGGCCTAAATTTATGACAATGGACTGTTGCAGTGGTGGCTGACGTGAAGCCTGATTCTCTGCTATGACATGCAGACTGATTCTCTGCTGACATGAAGCCAGATCCTCTGTTACGGGACCTCTCTCCTCTGCCTGTGTGTGTGCTGGGCCTAAATATATGCCAATGGACTGTTGCAGTGGTGGCTGACGTGAAGCCTCATTCTCTGCTATGACATGCAGACTGATTCTCTGCTGACATGAAGCCAGATCGTCTGTTACGGGACCTCTCTGCTCTGCCTGTGTGCTAGGCCTAAATATATGCCAATGGACTGTTGCAGTGGTGGGTGACGTGAAGCCTCATTCTCTGCTATGACATGCAGACTGATTCTCTGCTGTCATGAAGCCAGATTGTCTGTTACGGGACCTCTCTGCTCTGCCTGTGTGCTAGGCCTAAATATATGCCAATGGACTGTTGCAGTGGTGGGTGACGTGAAGCCTCATTCTCTGCTATGACATGCAGACTGATTCTCTGCTGACATGAAGCCAGATTGTCTGTTACGGGACCTCTCTCCTCTGCCTGTGTGTGTGCTGGGCCTAAATATATGCCAATGGACTGTTGCAGTGGTGGCTGACGTGAAGCCTCATTCTCTGCTATGACATGCAGACTGATTCTCTGCTGACATGAAGCCAGATTGTCTGTTACGGGACCTCTCTCCTCTGCCTGTGTGCTAGGCCTAAATATATGCCAATGGACTGTTGCAGTGGTGGCTGACGTGAAGCCTCATTCTCTGCTATGACATGCAGACTAATTCTCTGCTGACATGAAGCCAGATTGTCTGTTACGGGACCTCTCTCCTCTGCCTGGGTGCTGGGCCTAAATTATGACAATGGACTGTTGCAGTGGTGGCTGACGTGAAGCCTGATTCTCTGCTATGACATGCAGACTGATTCTCTGCTGACATGAAGCCAGATCCTCTGTTACGGGACCTCTCTCCTCTGCCTGTGTGTGTGCTGGGCCTAAATATATGCCAATGGACTGTTGCAGTGGTGGCTGACGTGAAGCCTCATTCTCTGCTATGACATGCAGACTGATTCTCTGCTGACATGAAGCCAGATTGTCTGTTACGGGACCTCTCTCCTCTGCCTGTGTGTGTGCTGGGCCTAAATATATGCCAATGGACTGTTGCAGTGGTGGCTGACGTGAAGCCTCATTCTCTGCTATGACATGCAGACTGATTCTCTGCTGACATGAAGCCAGATTCTCTGTTACGGGACCTCTCTCCTCTGCCTGTGTGTGTGCTGGGCCTAAATATATGCCAATGGACTGTTGCAGTGGTGGCTGACGTGAAGCCTCATTCTCTGCTATGACATGCAGACTGATTCTCTGCTGACATGAAGCCAGATTCTCTGTTACGGGACCTCTCTCCTCTGCCTGTGTGTGTGCTGGGCCTAAATATATGCCAATGGACTGTTGCAGTGGTGGCTGACGTGAAGCCTCATTCTCTGCTATGACATGCAGACTGATTCTCTGCTGACATGAAGCCAGATTGTCTGTTACGGGACCTCTCTCCTCTGCCTGTGTGCTAGGCCTAAATATATGCCAATGGACTGTTGCAGTGGTGGCTGACGTGAAGCCTCATTCTCTGCTATGACATGCAGACTAATTCTCTGCTGACATGAAGCCAGATTGTCTGTTACGGGACCTCTCTCCTCTGCCTGGGTGCTGGGCCTAAATTTATGACAATGGACTGTTGCAGTGGTGGCTGACGTGAAGCCTGATTCTCTGCTATGACATGCAGACTGATTCTCTGCTGACATGAAGCCAGATCCTCTGTTACGGGACCTCTCTCCTCTGCCTGTGTGTGTGCTGGGCCTAAATATATGCCAATGGACTGTTGCAGTGGTGGCTGACGTGAAGCCTCATTCTCTGCTATGACATGCAGACTGATTCTCTGCTGACATGAAGCCAGATTCTCTGTTACGGGACCTCTCTCCTCTGCCTGTGTGCTAGGCCTAAATATATGCCAATGGACTGTTGCAGTGGTGGCTGACGTGAAGCCTCATTCTCTGCTATGACATGCAGACTAATTCTCTGCTGACATGAAGCCAGATTGTCTGTTACGGGACCTCTCTCCTCTGCCTGGGTGCTGGGCCTAAATTTATGACAATGGACTGTTGCAGTGGTGGCTGACGTGAAGCCTGATTCTCTGCTATGACATGCAGACTGATTCTCTGCTGACATGAAGCCAGATCCTCTGTTACGGGACCTCTCTCCTCTGCCTGTGTGTGTGCTGGGCCTAAATATATGCCAATGGACTGTTGCAGTGGTGGCTGACGTGAAGCCTCATTCTCTGCTATGACATGCAGACTGATTCTCTGCTGACATGAAGCCAGATTCTCTGTTACGGGACCTCTCTCCTCTGCCTGTGTGTGTGCTGGGCCTAAATATATGCCAATGGACTGTTGCAGTGGTGGCTGACGTGAAGCCTCATTCTCTGCTATGACATGCAGACTAATTCTCTGCTGACATGAAGACAGATTCTCTGTTACGGGACCTCCCTCCTCTGCCTGGGTGCTGGGCCTAAATATATGCCAATGGACTGTTGCAGTGGTGGCTGACGTGAAGCCTCATTCTCTGCTATGACATGCAGACTAATTCTCTGCTGACATGAAGACAGATTCTCTGTTACGGGACCTCTCTCCTCTGCCTGGGTGCCGGGGCCTAAATATCTGAGAATGGACTGTTCCAGTGGTGGTTTCAAAGGAAAGGACCGGCACTTCGCTGATGTAGATCACAATGTAGATTTATTCAGTCACATATTCAAAATGGCATAGTGACGCGTTTCAGCACAGATGTGCTTTCATCAGACTGCATAAAACATCTTACACTCCAGCTATTTATACATAAATGAAACACAAAGGAACTGACATCATCAAAGAAGCTCCGCCTCCCTCATTAAATAAAATTCGCATATCAAATAATCGCAATGAAAAATTCGCATTGAAAAATTCGCAATTGAAAATTCGCAACTGAAAATTCGCAATTGAAAATTGAAAATTCGCAATTGAAAATTCGCAATTGAAAATTCGCAAAAAACATATCCACTCTATACTGGCGAAGATTTTCAGTCACATAGTCCGTTCTTGCAGTGATTAATCACGCTGAAGAAAAAAAGAAATATATTTATCAGATTGCATAAGGCCGAATGCCTTATAGGAAGCAGGACACATTGTACTCACGATTGAGGCCCCTGGGCTCCATTGTCTGAAGACGATGGATCCAGTAAGCCTCCCTTTTCAATAACAATTTATTTCTGTCACCCCCTCGACGGGGTAATGATACACCTTCAATAATCTGATACCTCAACTGCGAGATGTTGTGTTTTTTATCATAAAAATGAAGGGGTATTGGGAGTAATAAATTCTGTTTACGGATAGTAGATTTGTGTTTACTTAGTCTGTCCTTCATTCTCATTGAGGTTTCCCCCACATATAGTAATCCACATGGACATTTAAGAATGTAAACCACAAATCTACTATCACAAGTGAACGTGCCCCTTATTGGAATATTTTCACCTGAGTGAGGGTGGGAGAAACATGAACCCTTTATAACGCTGGAACAATTGACACAGTTTAAACAAGGAAAAGTGCCCCGTCTAGGTGTAGATAAAGTACTCTGTCCTCTTTCTATTTTATTACTTCCCACATCCGCCCGGACTATTTTATCCCTAATATTTTCTGCCCGTTTATAGCATATCATGGGTGGCCTCTGGAACTCTCCTATCCGTGGATAGGACTTAGATAATATGTGCCAATGTTGATTAACAATAGTCCTAAGGCGCTGGGACCAGGGATGGTATTTAATCACTAAGGGGATCCTTGTTTCTTTCTTAGTTCTATCTGGTGGTGTAATCTCAGCTTTATTACGCTGTATTTTCAATAGATCAGGGGGGTAGCCTCGCTCTCTAAATTTATTGGTCATATCGTCTAATCTTGTTTGACACATATCCCTATCACTAACGATCCGTCTAACCCTCTGGTATTGCCGCCCTGCTTCTTACTAGAATTGTTCCAGTGGTGGGTGACGGGAAGCCAGATTCTCTGCTATGGAACCTCTCTCCAATTGATTTTGGTTAATTTTTATTTATTTAATTTTTATTTTAATTCATTTCCCTATCCACATTTGTTTGCAGGGGATTTACCTACATGCAGCCCTTTTGCAGCCCTCTAGCTCTTTCCTGGGCTGTTTTACAGCCTTTTTAGTGCCGAAAAGTTCGGGTCCCCATTGACTTCAATGGGGTTCGGGTTCGGGACGAAGTTCGGATCGGGTTCGGATCCCGAACCCGAACATTTCCGGGATGTTCGGCCGAACTTCTCGAACCCGAACATCCAGGTGTTCGCTCAACTCTACCATCCACAGATCCCCATAACAGTGCCACCCACAGATCCCCATAACAGTGCCATCCACAGATCCCCCCATAACAGTGCCATCCAGAGATCCCCCATAACAGTGCCATCCAGAGATCCCCCATGGCAGTGCCATCCACAGATCCCCATAACAGTGCCATCCACAGATTCCCCATAACAGTGCCATCCACAGATTCCCCATAACAGTGCCATCCACAGATCCCCCCATAACAGTGCCATCCACAGATCCCCCCATAACAGGGTCATCCACAGATCCCCCCATAACAGCGCCATCCACAGATCCCCCCATAGCAGTGTCATCCACAGATCCCCCCCATAAGTGTTTGGATCACTTTGTTTCTTACACCGTTCAGAGATACCAGCATATTCAGAGAGGTGGAAGAGTTTTGTAAATCTTGCCTGACCTGCCAGATAACTAGCCCCTAGCCACATTTCCGTAGTCCCCTAGTACCTCTCCCAATTATCGAGGTACCGTTTGACCGAATAGCTATGGATCTCATAGGCCCAGTACTGAAGTCCACCAGAGGACGGTCTGGTAGAACGGTTTAACCAAACATAAAAAAATATGTTGAAAAGGGTAGTGTCTAAAGATTGGAAGGACTGGCACCTCCTTCTGCCCTATCTCATGTTCGCGGTGTGCGAGGTACCCCAGGCCTCTTCTGCGTTCTTGCCCTTCGAACTGCTATATGGCAGACACCCTCAGGTCTCTTGGACGTGGCCAAAGAGGTGTGGGAACAACAACCCACTCCACATAAAAGTGTCATACGTTACCCAGAGGCAAGAATGAATAGACAGTGTTGCCTCTTGTTAGGGAGCGTATGGAGACAGCTCAGCGAGCCCAGAGTCTGGTCTATAATCGGCAGGCTCAGGTTTGGATCTTTTACCCGGGTGATTGGGTTTTGGTTCTGGTGCCGACCGTGGATAGTAAGTTCCTGGCTAGGTGGCAGGGGCCCTACGAGGTATTCAAGAAAATTGGAGATGTAAACTACAAGGTACACCAGCTAGGGCGGCGAAAGCCGGAGCAGGTTTACCATATGAATTTACTCAAACCGTGGAAAGATAGAGAAACCTGTACAGAAGACAGCCAGCGGCCAGGTTTTCTGTCTGATGCAAGAGAGGCGGCTGCCACAGTAAAATTTGCTGACAGCCTCTCCTCTAAACAGACTCAGGAGGCCAGGGAGTTCGTTAGTTGGACACGGATGTGTTCTTAGACCTCCCTGGACGCCTTTCCATAATCCAGCATGACATTGTGACTGTGCCTCAGGCAAAATTCTGGTTAAAACCATATCGGGTACCCGAAGCTCGGTGACAAGCCATCTCGGAGAAGGTGCAGTTAATGTTGCAGCTAGACATTACTGAGCAGTCAAAAAGTGAGTGGGCCAGTCCTATAGTATTGATGCCCAAGCCGGACAGGACATTGCGGTTTTGTAACGACTTTTGTAAACTTAACGATATTTCTAAGTTTGTTTCGTATCCCATGCCCCGGGTGGATGAGCTAGTTTAGAAGTTAGGACAAGCATGGTACTTTTCTGTTTTGGACCTCACGAAAGGGTACTGGCAGGTGCCCTTAATGGAGGCTGCTAAAGAGAAAACTGCCTTGGTCACACCTGAGGGGCTGCATCACTATAAGGTTTTATACTTTGGTCTGCATGGCGCCCCCGCCACTTTTCAGCGACTTATGGACATTGTGCTTTGTCCACATTGTCAGTATGATTTGGCTTACCAGGACGATATTGTCATCCACAGTACCGACTGGGAAAATGATCTACCTAAAGTGCAGGCTGTAGTGGGCTCCCTTCGGAAAGCTGGACTAACAGCTAACCCGAAAAAATGTGCGATAGAGTTAGAGGAGACTAAGTACCTGGGGTATGTCATTGGGCATGGAGTCATCAAACCCCAAGTAAACAAAATAGAGGTGATAATAAATTGTCCCCCACCTGTCACGACTAGGCAAGTAAAGTAATTCCTGGAAATAGTGGGCTATTACATGTGGTTTGATCCCTACTTTGATTCGGTGGCCGCGCTATTGACAGGACTCTTGAAGGGACACAAGTTATGGATGGCTCACTGGGATGATCGGGCGGAAGAGGCTTTTTCCACTTTGAAGTCGGCACTGTGTGGGCCCCCGGTTTTGGTGACGCCCGACTTCAAAAGGGAGTTTATACACTGAGCAAAAATATAAACGCAACACTTTCGGTTTTGCTCCCATTTTGCATGATCTGAACTCAAAGATCTGAAACATTTTCTACATACACAAAAGACTCTTTACACTCAAATATTGTTCACAAATCTGTCTAAATCTGTGTTAGTGAGCATTTCTCCTTTGCTGAGCTAATCCATCCCACCTCACAGGTGTGGCATATAAAGGTGCTGATTAGACAGCATGAATATTGCACAGGTGTGCCTTAGACTGCCCACAAAATAAAATGACACTCTGAAATGTGGACAGTTTTGGCTTACTAGGGGAGGGGGGGGGGGGGGCAGAAAACCATTCAGTATCTGGTGTGGCCACCATTTGCCTCACGCAGTGCAACACATCTCCGTCGCATAGAGTTGATCAGGTTGTTGATTGTGGACTCTGGAATGTTGGTCCACTCATCTTCAATAGCTGTGCGAAGTTGCAGAATATTGGCAGGAACTGGAACACACTGTTGTATACGCTGATCCAGAGCATCCCAAACAAGGTGAGGATGATGAGCATGCAGACGACCTTCCCTGAGACGGTTTCTGACAGTTTGTGCAGAAATTCTTTGGTTATGCAAACCGATTGTTGCTACAGCTGTCCAGGTGCCTGGTTTCAGACGATCATGGAGTTGAACATGCTGGATGTGGAGGTCCTGGGCTGGTGTGGTTACATGTGGTCTGCGGTTGTGAGGCTGGTTGGATGTACTACCAAATTCTCTCAAATGCCTTTGGAGATGGTTTATGGTAGAGAAATATGCAAAATGGGAGCAAAACCGAAATTGTTGCGTTAAAATTTTTGCTCAGTGTAGTACAGACTGATGCCACCTAAGTAGGCCTCGGTGCTGTACTGTCTCAGCGGGGAGGAGCATCCCATTGTCTTCCTCAGTCGTAAGTTCACCCCAGCGAGACCAGGTATAGTATAGTGGAGAGAGAGTGCCTCGTCATCAAGTGGACACTCGAGTCTCTCCGCTATTATTTGTTGGGTAGAAAGTTCCGCCTGGTGACTTACTACTCCCCTGTCAAATGGATCAGCCAGGCCAAGGACAGAAATGCCCGGGTCACCCAATGGTTTCTGTCCTTACAAAACTTTAAGTTTTCAGTGGAACACAGGGCAGGCCGGGTACAGGAAAACGCGGATGCCCTGTCCTGGTACACTGTCTGGTGTCTATTCACCCCCCTCAGGGTTGAACAAAGGGGTGGTCTGTGACACAGCGAGGGGTTTTGTCTGGGAAGGCAGGTATTTTCCTCCCAACATGTGCGGCTGGGCTGGTTTCCAGCCAGGTGAGGTCAAATACCGGACCAGAGTTTAAGTGCTGGTCCGGGTTTTGGCAGCACCTGGCTGTCCTTTAATAGGCAGCTGGGCTCAGCAGATGAGTCTCTGTTTGTGGGATCTGAGGCTTTGTGCCGTGCTGGAGGGCTGAGAGCCGCACGCTGGGCAAACAGGCCCCCTAAAGCCTGCTGTGGATCACTGGAGATAGAACTGCCAACAAGGTGATTTTTTTTGTTCTGTGGACTTTCCATTGTGTGAACTAACACCAAGACTGCAAAGTATCATTTTGTTTTTGCCTTTTGTGTGAATAAACATTGAAGTTTTGCTTTACAAACTGTTTTTTGCCTCTGTACTGTGTCCGTTTGCCCTGCTCACCAGAGCGAATCCCCACAATGTACAAGACTTTCAGTGACCTCACTTAAAACTGAAGAATACATCACTTTACTTTAAGATATATTACTTAGAAATAAAATTTCTTAAAGTGGATCTAACCATTTTACAAAAAATGCAGTTTAATCACATAGGAGCATGTGCTGT
This sequence comes from Bufo gargarizans, assembly GCF_014858855.1. NCBI lineage: Eukaryota > Metazoa > Chordata > Amphibia > Anura > Bufonidae > Bufo > Bufo gargarizans. The sequence continues at coordinate 239,524 of NW_025334121.1, read as the reverse complement.
AACTCTGCATGGCTATTTTGCAATTTCTAGCTCTTTGAACTCAGGCAGCAATGTATGCAGTATGTTTCCATTCAGGTTGCCATTGTAAAGTCCAGGGACATACTGTATTTTTTTCTTTTATTGATCTGCTGCACATACCTGAGTATCAGTATGGCTGTAGGGGCCGATGCGCTGGTACCTAAAAGTAAGTTAACGCAAGTGAAATTTTTTGTGGATTATTTTCATAGCAAATCTAAACAGCTTTTCGAGAAAAATCCATGCCGAACTGTGGATATCCTATAAAGTAATAGAAAAAATTAAAATGTGTTTATCCCCTTCTACCCAGGTCATTTTTAGCAAAACTGACATGTGTCACTTTATGTGGCAATAACTTTGGAACACTTTTACTTATCCAAGCCATTCTGAGATTGTTTCCTGTGACACATTGTACTTCATGATAGTCATACATTTGAGTCAATATATTTTGCCTTTATTTATAAATGTTGAAAAATTCACAATTTTAAAAATTTATTTTTCTCTGTTTTAAAACAGAAAGTGATACCTCATAAAATATTTATTACAAACATTCCCCATATGTCTACTTTATGTTGGCATTTTTTTTTTTTAGAACGTTAGAAGGCTTAGAAGTTTAGAAGCAAATCTTGAAATTTTTTAGAAAATTTCCAAAACCCATTTTTTAAGGACTAATTCAGGTCTGAAGTCACTTTGTGGGGCTTATATAGTAGAAAGCCCCCATAAATGACCCCATTGTAGAAACTACACCCCTCAAGTTACTCAAAACTGATTTTACAAACGTTGTTAACCCTTTAGGTGTTCCACAAGAATTAAAGGAAAATGGAGATTAAATTTCAAATTTTTCACTTTTTTAGCAGATTTTCCATTTTAATCCATTTTTTTCTTTAACACATCAAGGGTAAATAGACAAACAAAACTGAATATTAATTACCCTGATATAAGGGCACATGGCAGGGAACAGAAGAAAAGGAGCGCCTTATGGTTTTTGGAAGGCAGATTTTGCTGGACTGGTTTTTAGATGCCATGTCCCATTTGAAGCCCCACCATGCACTCTTACAGTAGAAACTCTCAAAAAGTGACCCCATTTTGGAAACTGGGGGATAAGGTGCCAGTTTTATTGGTACCATTTTTTGGTTCATACAATTTTTTGATCATTCATTATTACACTTTATGGGGCAAGGTGACCAAAAAATTGTTAATTTTGGCACAGTTTTTATTTATTTATTTTTACAGCGTTCACCTGAAGGGTTAGGTCATGTGATATTTTTATAGAGCAGATCATTACAGATGTGTCAATACCTAATATGTATACTTTTTCTTATTTATTTAATTTTACACAATAATAGCATTTTTGAAACAAAAAAAAATATATTTTAGTGTCTCCATAGTCTGAGAGCCATAGCTTTTTTATTTTTTGACAGATTGTCTTAGGTAGGGTCTTATTTTTTATGGGATGAGGGGACGGTTGGATTGGTACTATTTTGGGGTGCATACGCCTTTTTGATCGCTTGGTGTTGCACTTTTTTGTGATATAAGGTGACAAAAATTGGTTTTTCTGACGCAGTTTTTATTATATTTTTTTTGCGGTGTTCACCTGAGGGGTTAGGTTATGTGATATTTTTATAGAGCTGGTTGTTACGGATGCAGTGATGCCTAATATATATACTTTTTTACATTTATTTCACTTTAACACAATAATAGCATATTTGAAAGAAAATAATGATGTTTTAGTGTCTCCATGAGAGCTATATTTTTTTTATTTTTGAGCGATTTTCTTATGTAGGGTCTCATTTTTTGCAGGATGAGTGATGTTTTTTTTGGTACCATTTTGTTCGACATACGCCTTTTTGATCGCTTGGTGTTGCACTTTTTGTGATGTAATGTGACAAAAATGGCTTTTTTGACACAGATTTCATTTTTTTTTTGTGTTTATTGGATGGGGTGGATCATGTGATGTATTTATAGAGCCGGTCGTTACGGATGCAGCGATATCTATGTGTGTTTTTCCCTTTTTTTCAATTTTTTATGATGAAATCTGGGGAAAGGGGCTTTTTTTTCTTTTTTTACATGAAACTTTATTTTTTTATTAAAAACACTTTTTTAACTTTTTTTCTTTACAATTTATTTCTGTACCACTGTAGGACTTTAACTTTACTGCAATGCTTTACAATACATACACTAACAGGTTCCCTAGAAGACCTAGCCTGAGGCTGGATCTCCTGGGCACCCGTAGAAGGCAGGTCCCAATGCCGTGCAAGGCATTGGGCAGCGTCTGCATGGCATCAGGCTGCCTTGTCATGCATAGAGTCCCCACCACAGCAGCGCAGGGACTCGATGTGCACCTTAACCCGCCGCAAACCACTACTATGTCGCAATCAGCACTGACCGCGGCATAGAAGGGGTTAATCCGCCGGCCAGCAGATACAGCAGGGGCCCAGCTACCAGGGACTACCGGACCCCTGCAGAGATCGGGTGCGCACCGCTCAGGTGCCCGCCCGATCACCATGATGTACTATTACGTCAAAATGCGGGAAGTCACTGACTTCCATGACGTAATAGTATGTTACATGTCGGGAAGGGTTTAAATACTGAATTTGCAGATGCTGCAGATTTTGACCTCTCCATTGAAGTCACTGAAGTAAGTCTGTAACAAATTTGCTAACATTACCAAACAGAAATTGGCATGCTGTGGATTTTAAAATCTTCACCACAGGTCAGTTTTCACAGTATGTGGATGAGATTCTTTAAAATCTCATGCAGTTGCCCGGTACTGTAATCTGCTGTTGATTTAACAAAATCCACAGGTAAAATCTGCCTCAGCTTTGTCCTCTGTGGATGTCAAGTAGGCAGTCAAGCATAACTTAACCCTTGTATCCTGGAGCATTTTTAATTTTAGCGTTTAAATTTTTCCCTCCCTGCCTTTCCAGGCCCATAACCTTTCTATTTTTGTGTTTACCTAGCCATATGAGGGCCTGTTTTTTGTGGGACAAGTTGTACTTTTTAATGGCACCATTTAATACTGCACACAATGTAGTGGGAAGCTGGAAAAAAAAAAACTTTTTGTCACCGTTTTGTGGGTTTTGATTATACAGAATTTCCTATGCAGAAAAACTGACCTGTTACCTTCATTCTTTGAGTCAGTACAATTACAGCAATACCACATTTGTCTAATTTTTCTTGCATTTTAAAACTGAACAAAAAATTAATAAAAACCTTTCATTTCTTTTCTTTGTCATATTATGACTTCTATAACATTTTTGTAGTTATGTGTATGGAGCTCTGTGAGGGCTCAATTTTTGCGAGGCAATCTGTACTTTTAATTGATACCATTTTGGGGTGTGTATGACTTTCTGATCATTTTTTGTTCAATTTTGGGGGGAGAAGAAGCAACCAAAAAATTTTGAATCAGCCATTTTGATTTTTTGTTTTGCCATTTGCTATATGTGATAAATATTTTTAGATTTTAATAATACAGGCATCTAAAGGTTTAAATATCTGCAATCAACATTATTTTTGATCAGAGACATTATCCCCAGGTGTCTGCGGTTTAAAACAGCAGGCACCTGCTGGCTATAGCACCTACTGTGCTCTACAGTGGGCGCCATCTTTAACCACTTACCGCTACGCTAACGCCGAAAGGCGTCATCTCTGCGGCGCTCCCAGGCTGCGCTAACGCCAATAGGCGTCATCTCGCGTGAGCCGAGATTTCCGGTGAACGCGCGCATGCAGGCGCGCGCGCTCACAGGAACGGAAGGTAAGCGAGTGGATCTCCAGCCTGCCAGCGGTGATCGCTCGCTGGCAGGCTGGAGATGTGATTTTTTTAACCCCTAACAGGTATATTAGACGCTATTTTTTGTTAGGATCGACCACCAGAGGACACAGGCAGCTCAGTAAAGTAGCACCAAACACCACTACACTACACTACACCCCCTCCCTGTCACTTATTAACCCTTTATAAACCACTGATCAGCCCATATAGACTCCCTGATCACCCCCCTGTCATTGATCACCCCCCTGTCATTGATCACCCCCCTGTAAGGCTCCATTCAGAGGTCCGTATGATTTTTACGGATCCACGGATACATGGATCGGATCCGCAAAACGCATACGGACGTCTGAATGGAGCCTTACAGGGGGGTGATCAATGACAGAGGAGTGATCACCCATATAGACTCCCTGATCACCTCCGTCATTGATCACCCCCCTGTAAGGCTCCATTCAGACGTCCGTATGATTTTTACGGATCCACGGATACATGGATCGGATCCGCAAAACACATACGGACGTCTGAATGGAGCCTTACAGGGGGGTGATCAGTGACAGGGGGGTGATCACCCCATATAGACTTCCTGATCACCCCCCTGTCATTGATCACCCCCTGTCATTGATCACCCCCCTGTAAGGCTCCATTCAGACGTCTGTATGTGTTTTGCGGTTCCGATCTATGTATCCGTGGATCCGTAAAAAACATATGGACGTCTGAATGGAGCCTTTCAGAGGGGTGATCAATGACAGGGGGGTGATCAGTGACAGGGGGGTGATCACCCCATATACACTCCCTGATCACCCCCCTGTCATTGATCGCCCCCCTGTAAGGCTCCATTCAGAATTTTTTGGGGCCCAAGTTAGCGGAAATATTTTATTTATTTTTTTTCTTACAAAGTCTCATATTCCACTAACTTGTGTCAAAAAATAAAATCTCACATGGACTCGCCGTACCCCTCACGGAATCCAAATGCGTAACATTTTTAGACATTTATATTCCAGACTTCTTCTCACGCTTTAGGGCCCCTAAAAAGCCAGGGCAGTATAAATACCCCACATGTGACCCCATTTCGGAAAGAAGACACCCCAAGGTATTCCGTGAGGGGCATATTGAGTCCATGAAAGATTGAAATTTTTGTCCTAAGTTAGCGGAAAGTGAGACTTTGTGAGAAAAAAACAAAAAAAAATCAATTTCCGCTAACTTGTGCAAAAAAAAAAAAATTCTATGAACTCGCCAGGCCCCTCATTGAATACCTTGGGGTGTCTTCTTTCCAAAATGGGGTCACATGTGGGGTATTTATACTGCCCTGGCATTTTAGGGGCCTGAAACCGTGAGAAGAAGTCTGGGATCCAAATGTCTAAAAATGCCCCCCTAAAAGGAATTTGGGCCCCTTTGCGCATCTAGGCTGCAAAAAAGTGTCACACATCTGGTATCGCCGTACTCAGGAGAAGTTGGGCAATGTGTTTTGGGGTGTCATTTTACATATACCCATGCTGGGTGAGATAAATATCTTGGTCAAATGCCATCTTTGTATAAAAAAATGGGAAAAGTTGTCTTTTGCCAAGATATTTCTCTCACCCAGCATGGGTATATGTAAAATGACACCCCAAAACACATTCCCCAACTTCTCCTGAGTACGGTGATACCAGATGTGTGTCACTTTTTTGCCGCCTAGGTGGGCAAAGGGGCACACATTCCAAAGAGCACCTTTCGGATTTCACAGGCCATTTCTTACACATTTTGATTTCAAACTACTAACCACACATTAGGGGCCCTAGAATGCCAGGGCAGTATAACTTCCCCACAAGTGACCCCATTTTGGAAAGAAGACACCCCAAGGTATTTCGTGATGGGCATAGTGAGTTCATGGAAGTTTTTATTTTTTGTCACAAGTTAGTGGAATATGAGACTTTGTAAGAAAAAAAAAAAAAAATCATTATTTTCCGCTAACTTGTGACAAAAAATAAAAAGTTCTATGAACTCACTATGCCCATCAGCGAATACCTTAGGGTGTCTACTTTCCGAAATGGGGTCATTTGTGGGGGGTTTCTACTGTCTGGGCATTGTAGAACCTCAGGAAACATGACAGGTGCTCAGAAAGTCAGAGCTGCTTCAAAAAGCGGAAATTCACATTTTTGTACCATAGTTTGTAAACGCTATAACTTTTACCCAAACCATTTTTTTTTTACCCAAACATTTTTTTTTAATCAAAGACATGTAGAACAATAAATTTAGTGAAAAATTTATATATGGATGCCGTTTTTTTTGCAAAATTTTACAACTGAAAGTGAAAAATGTCATTTTTTTTTGCAAACAAATCGTTACATTTTGATTAATAACAAAAAAAGTAAAAATGTCAGCAGCAATGAAATACCACCAAATGAAAGCTCTATTAGTGAGAAGAAAAGGAGGTAAAATTAATTTGGGTGGTAAGTTGCATGACCGAGCAATAAACCGCTAAAGTTGTGGAGTGCCGATTTGTAAAAAAGGGCCTGGTCACTAGGGGGGTATAAACCTGTGGTCCTTAAGTGGTTAAAGACCCACCCAGAGCTGTACATGTATAGTTGTACATGTAAGGCGCTGGGCAGAAGGGTTTAAAATGCTTCTAAAGTAAAACAGTACATTTTGGTGTGCTTCTCACAGATTCTACCGATTTCACCTCACCCCTCTATTGGTCACCTGCAGTCAGTTGGCAGGGATTTTTACATTTTGTTCCCACAAAGCAATAACCAGCTCCCCTTGTTCCATAACTAACCAAAATGTTGCTTACAGATGAATCAACATGTTCCATGTTTCCTTCAAGCATGTTAAAAGAATTACAACCAGAATTACAGGGTTAATACAAGTAGTAACACTTTTACAAGGAATGCGAGGGAGTGGAAACAGGTCCAATAGGAATCATCTTCTCTTCGGCTTACGTTAACTACTGCATCTCCTGGTCCTCTATTGGGTACCAGGTCTGTACAATAATGAAGTGTTGTTAACAGTGTCAGACTGGGGTGCCTAGGGCCCACCAGTAAAATTTATTTTGGGGACCACCGTAAGGATACATTCAAACATTACCTGCTCACACAGCAGCAAGATGCTACCAGATGAGTGAATATGGGGGTCCCTGCAGCAACTTTGAGAAGGTAGGTCCTGGGGAAAAGATGACACTGGCTAGCTTTCCTCTATACCTAGAAGTCATCTCAGCTTTCTGATCGTGTCTATAATAATAAACTGGGGAGTTTCTTTAATAATGCATAACGTTTTTTATATGAACATACAGTCAGGTCCATAAATATTGGGACACCAACACAATTCTAACATTATTTGCTCTTTACACCACCACAATAGATTTGAAATTAAACAAACAAGTTGTGTTTTAACTGCCGACTGTCAGCTTAAATTTGAGGGTATTTACATCCAAAACAGGTGAACGGTGTAGGAATTACAACAGTTTGCATATGTGCCTCCCACTTGTTAAGGGACCAAAAGTAATGGGACAGAATAATTATCATAAATCAAACTTTAACTTTTTAAAACTTGGTTGCAAATCCTTTGCAGTCAATTACAGCCTGAAGTCTGGAATGCATAGACATCACCAGACACTGGGTTTCATCCCTGGTGATGCTCTGCCAGGCCTCTACTGCAACTGTCTTCAGTTCCTGCTTGTTCTTAGGACATTTTACCTTCAGTTTTATCTTCAGCAAGTGAAATACATGCTCAATCGGATTCAGGTCAGGTGATTGACTTGGCCATTGCATAACATTCCACTTCTTTCCCTTAAAAAAACTATCTGGTTGCTTTTGCAGTATGCTTTGGGTCATTGTCCATCTGCACTGTGAAGCGCCATCAAATGAGTTCTGAAGCATTTGGCTGAATATGAGCAGATAATATTGCCCAAAACACTTCAGAATTCATTGTGCTGCTTTTGTCAGCAGTCACATCATCAATAAATACAAGAGAACCAGTTCCATTGGCAGCCATACATGCCCACGCCATGACACTACCACCACTATGCTTCACTGATGAGATGGTGTGCTTAGGATCATGAGCAGTTCCTTTCCTTCTCCATACTCTTCTCTTCCCATCACTCTGGTACAAGTTGATCTTGGTCTCCTCTGTCCATAGGATGCTGTTCCAGAACTGTGAAGTTTTTTTTAGATGTCATTTGGCAAACTCTAAGCTGGCCTTCCTGTTTTTGCGGCTCACCAATGGTTTACATTTTGTGGTGAACCATCTGTATTCACTCTGGTAAAGTCTTCTCTTGATTGTTGACTTTGACACACATAAACCTACCTCCTAGAGAGTGTTCTTGATCTGGCCAACTGTTGTGAAGGGTGTTTTCTTCACCAGGGAAATAATTATTCGGTCATCCACCACAGTTGTTTTCCGTGGTCTTCCGGGTCTTTTCCTGCGTTCCTTTTTAAGAATGTTCCAAACAGTTGTTTTAGCCACACCAAATGTTTTTGCTATCTCTCTGATTGGTTTGTTTTGTTTTTTCAGCCTAATAATGGCTTGCTTCACTGATAGTGACAGCTCTTTGGATCTCATCTTAAGAGTTGACTGTAACAGATTCCAAATGCAAATAGCACACTTGAAATTAACTCTGGACATTTTATCTGATCATTGTAATTGGGATAATGAGGGAATAACACACACCTGGCCATGGAACAGCTGAGAAGCTAATTGTCCCATTACTTTTGGTCCCTTAACAAGTGGGAGGCACATATGCAAACTGTTGCAATTCCTACATTGTTCACATGATTTGGCTGTAAATACCCTCAAATTAAAGCTGAAGGTCTGCAGTTAAAGCACATCTTGTTTGTTTCATTTTAAATCCATTGTGGTGGTGTATAGAGCCAAAAATGTTAGAATTGTGTAGATGTCTCAATATTTATGGACCTGACTGTAGGCTGGTTGAGGTGCTGTACATTAAATATATGTATGTAGGGCAGTAGGTCTACTGTGGTATTATGTGTCACTTGTACAGGGAGACTATAGGCCCACTTTGCTCAGGGGCCCACTGGGGGATTCACCTGTACCCCTGTGGGCAATTCCGAGTCTGGTTGTGAATTATGTTGTCATTTCAAGGATCGGAGCCTTGTTACCTAGCAACTCTGGAGTTGCAACCTACTGTACACAAGTCTGACATCGTCTTTGTGTAATGACCGGTGTCACGCACAGGGAGGAAAACAGGGAAAGCCCTGCCTAAGGGAGAGGGAAAGGTGGTGACCCCTAACTCACCTTGCGGCTGGCACCTGACTGCCCTGACGTCCCTAGACGGGTTCCTCACCCGTGCGGCGATCACGTGCCTAAACCCTGGCTTTCCCTGAAATGAGCCCTAGATAGTGAACGGGCCGGTGGGATCGCTAGTCCTCACCACTGCACTAAGAGGGAAACACCAGGGAGAGGACAGACAAGCACAGACAAACACAAACACCCAGGTGGACGACAACAACTGTCCACAAAGGTCCAACAGGGATCCGGAGGGTAGCGTTCTGAATCAACAGTCAGAGAACGCAGCAACACAGCTCCAGTGGGTCAGGATAGATGTCCAGGCAGGAAGCTCTATCTCTGGCAACCAGAGAAGTGTGAGAGAGGAATATAAGGAGGTTTGGGAGTGCTGGACAAGGAACAGCTGAGGAGAAGGAGCTACGGATCCCTGAGTGAGCCAAAAGGGTTTGCAAAGCAAACCCAGAAAGCTACCATAAGGAAAACAGCCCTATCTTAAATAGAGCGTGCAGCCAACCGCTGCGACTTCCTGACCCCGGATATAACGGAGTCAGGCGTGGTTCTCGATACCCTCGTGACACTTTGGCAAGCAAAATACATAAAGCAAAGTTTAAAAGGCATCATCATATTAAATTGAAGCTAGTTACCTGGCATGCCCAGATAACATGTACAAAAAGCAGGTGCAGTCATTTCTAGACTAAAGCATAGATGGTCATACTAATACATTGTACATTTCTGAAGGTGCTCTTTAGCTATATTTTATATTGATATGCTCTCACCTTGGATCTAATTTGAAGAAAATAAATGTCTCCAAAACAGAAACAACTTACCAGAATTGTACCCTCTAGATGTGGTTTTGATTGCTCTCAGTGCTACGGACTCATTGAGAGGGCTCACTGAGAGGAGGACAGTTGACAGAAATGTACATTAGCAAATTTGTTAGGTTTTATTTGAGTCCCTAAATTGTCATTTGTTTGATTTGGAGCAATTACAAAAATCCCAGTTATAAGGATTCTGCCCTGTCAACATACTCAATGTAAATATTTCTTTCCCATTTCAAAATTAGCGACAATATTCTATGGACCACCTAGTCTATTGACACCTCTCCTAATGGGATGAATATTTTCTTGTATTTTCATCTCCCCATTTGAAATGAGTACTTCAGCAGGGGGTGTCAGCAGTTCTTACCTAGGCTCTTAGCATTGTAATGTTTCAAAGCACAGAAGCTGTGGGTAACAGCTGCTGACGGCTCCTGTTGCAAGATGGCCAGTGCTATGCTGTGCGTGTGCAGACCATATGGTTCCAACAAATTAATAAACATGTCTTTACAATAAGACTTTTGCCCATTTTTGAACAATGTAACTTGGTTTGGTGATATCTAGATACATTTTTAGATACCTAAAGGTAGGTATCACAGCTGTGCCTCCAGTACGTATTGCTAATCCTGTTGATCGCTATGTGAACTAGGCAGTGTGAAACTTTCTACTGCACATTTATAGTCAGTTTTTTAGTAACAGAGGAAAGAAAATATAATTGTGTTTGCATATACCCAGGGACACCAGTAAGCTCTGAGATTTCAGGATTAGAAAAAGTGTGAAAGATTACTGCACATACATAACCACTACATGTTTATTACTGGATCACATAGGACATAGGGCCAAAAAAGACATAGGGCCAGATTTATCATTAGCTTAAGTCAATAATGGAGTGAAAAAAGTCACAGATCTTTGCACAATCGCTAAAACTGCGCAAAAATGTGCGACTTTTATTGGCTCTGCGCTATGCTCGCCAGTTTTCTGAAAGTGGGTATGTTTTCTTATGTAAATTAATCTCTAGACAGATTTTCTATTGCGAAAATTTAAAAAGTCGCAAAAAATAGCGCAATTTTACTCCAGTGAGGACCATGCTTATCTTATGCAACTTTTTAATAGAACATGCAACTGTTTCGTAAAGACATGCGACTTTTGTAAAGCCGATTACTAAAGGATAAACTGCTACCATCAAACCATATTTATCACAGTATTAAAGCACCATTAATAAATTAAACTTAGCAAAAAGTGACTTTGGATATATGTAAAAGTGGAGTAAGATGTGTAAGTGTAATGATAAATCTGGCCCATACTGTTTACCCATCCAGTACAGCCTACAAGGTTGATCCAGAGGAAGGCAAAAAAAAAAACATGAGGTAGAAGACAATTTTACTTATTTTAGGGAGAAAAATTCCTTCCCGACACCAATCAGGCAATAAGAATAATTCCCTGGATCAATAGCCCTTCTCCAGAAATCTCGTAACTATAACATGTAATACTATTACACTCCAGAAATACATCCAGGCCCATCTTGAACTCTTTTAGTGAATTCACCATCACCACCTCCTCAGGCAGAGAGTTCCATAATCTCACTGCTCTCACCGTAAAGAATCCTCTTCTATGTTTGTGTATAAACCTTCTTTCCTCCAGACGCAGAGGATGTCCCCTTGTCACAGTCCTGGGTATAAAAAAATTACAGGAGAGATCTCTATATTGACATATGACATTTGATATACTGTATAGTTATTAGATCTCCCCTCAGTAGTCTTTTTTCTAAAGTAAATAACGTTAATTTTAATAATCTGTCTGGATACTATAGTCCACCCATTCCAGTTATTACTTTAGTTGCCCACTTTTGAACCCGCTCAAGCTCTGCTATGTCTTTCTTATGCACAAGTGCCCTAAGTAGTACACAATACTCCAAAATGCATTGGAGAAGTCAATAGTGTTGAGCGGCAGAGGCGATAATTGATTTTGCGATATTTTGTGAATATACAGTACAGACCAAAAGTTTGGACACTCCTTCTCATTCAAAGAGTTTTCTTTATTTTCATGACTATGAAAATTGTACATTCACACTAAAGGCATCAAAACTATGAATTAACACATGTGGAATTATATACATAACAAAAAAGTGGGAAACAACAGAAAATATGTCATATTCTAGGTTCTTCAAAGTAGCCACCTTTTGCTTTGATTACTGCTTTGCACACTCTTGGCATTCTCTTGATGAGCTTCAAGAGGTAGTCCCCTGAAATGGTCTTCCAACAGTCTTGAAGGAGTTCCCAGAGATGCTTAGCACTTGTTGGCCCTTTTGCCTTCACTCTGCGGTCCAGCTCACCCCAAACCATGTCGATTGGGTTTAGGTCCGGTGACTGTAAAGGCCAGGTCATCTGGTGCAGCACCCCATCACTCTCCTTCATGGTCAAATAGCCCTTACACAGCCTGGAGGTGTGTTTGGGGTCATTGTCCTGTTGAAAAATAAATGATGGTCCAACTAAACGCAAACTGGATAGAATAGCATGCCGCTGCAAGATGCTGTGGTAGCCATGCTGGTTCAGTATGCCTTCAATTTGGAATAAATCCCCAACAGTGTCACCAGCAAAGCACCCCCACATCATCACACCTCCTCCTCCATGCTTCACGGTGAGAACCAGGCATGTAGAGTCCATCCGTTCACCTTTTCTGCGTCGCACAAAGACACGGTGGTTGGAACTAAAGATCTTAAATTTGGACTCATCAGACCAAAGCACAGATTTCCACTGGTCTAATGTCCATTCCTTGTGTTCTTTAGCCCAAACAAGTCTCTTCTGCTTGTTGCCTGTCCTTAGCAGTGGTTTCCTAGCAGATATTCTACCATGAGGCCTGATTCACACAGTCTCCTCTTAACAGTTGTTCTAGAGATGTGTCTGCTGCTAGAACTCTGTGTGGCATTGACCTGGTCTCTAATCTGAGCTGCTGTTAACCTGCGATTTCTGAGGCTGGTGACTCGGATGAACTTATCCTCCGCAGCAGAGGTGACTCTTGGTCTTCCTTTCCTGGGGCGGTCCGCATGTGAGCCAGTTTCTTTGTAGCGCTTGATGGTTTTTGTGACTGCACTTGGGGACACTTTCAAAGTTTTCCCAATTTTTCGGACTGACTGACCTTCATTTCTTAAAGTAATGATGGCCACTCGTTTTTCTTTACTTAGCTGCTTTTTTCTTGCCATAATACAAATTCTAACAGTCTATTCAGTAGGACTATCAGCTGTGTATCCACCTGACTTCTCCACAACGCAACTGATGGTCCCAACCCCATTTATAAGGCAAGAAATCCCACTTATTAAACCTGACAGGGCACACCTGTGAAGTGAAGACCATTTCAGGTGACTACCTCTTGAATCTCATCAAGAGAATGCCAAGAGTGTGCAAAGCAGTAATCAAAGCAAAAAGTGGCTACTTTGCAGAACCTAGAATATGACATATTTTCTGTTGTTTCCCACTTTTTTGTTATGTATATAATTCCACATGTGTTAATTCATAGTTTTGATGCCTTCAGTATGAATCTACCATTTTCATAGTCATGAAAATAAAGAAAACTCTTTGAATGAGAAGTTGTGTCAAAACTTTTGGTCTGTACTGTATGGGCGAATACTTGTCATATATTCATGAATTAGCTATCTTCGTTCACATTGTTTTTTTCATTACTAAAATCGCAATGTAAAATTTGCTTAATGCGCATGTGCAAAAAGGGGCGTGGCCTAGCAACTGTTCTCAAACTACCTGAAGTTTGAGGCGATTGGAAAAAATGGTCGGAAGCAAATTTTCGAGACAGTGAGGAAGAACTCCTAATCACTGTAAGTAATTTCACATTACACTACTGTATTTGATTACATTTCACATGCATGTCAGACCAATCGCTTTATATACAGATAGAAAGTTATGAAATATTCGTGATTGCGAAAATCACCACTTATGATCCGTATTTTTTTTTCCGCGACACATATAACTTCACTTTTTATCAAGTCTAAGTAGATATTACTGATTGTTGCACTAAGTATTGTTGTAACATCACAGCACTATGTCTATAGCATGTACAGTGGACATAAAAATTCTACACACCCCTGTTAAACTGTCAGGTTTCTGTGCTGTAAAAAAAGTTTTGGAATGACCCAGCCAGAGCCCAGACCTGAATCCGATTGAAAATCGGTGGGGTGATCTGAAGCAGGCTGTGCACAGGAGATGCCCTCGCAATCTGACAGATTTGGAGTGTTTTTGCAAAGAAGAGTGGGCAAATCTTGCCATGTCAAAATGTGCCATGCTGATATACTCCTACCCAAAAAGACTGAGTGATGTAATAAAATCAAAAGGTGCTTCAACAAAGTATTAGTTTAAGGGTGTGCACACTTATGCAACCATATTATTTTATTTTTATATTTTTTCTTCTCTCTACCTAAAAGATTTAATTTTGTTTTTCAATTGAGTGGTACAGTTTATAGGTACAGTTTATAGGTCACAAAGGTGGAAAAAGTTCTGAAATGATTTATCTTTGTCTCAGAAACCTGACATTTTAACAGGGGTGTGTAGACTTTTTATATCCACTGTACGTATGGACAGCAGAGAAATATCTCTCGTGTTCATATTGCACATCCATTTTCCTGCCACATACTATATACCCCACACACTATAGATTAGAGTTTGTGTCCTGTTGCTCAGGATTCAGGAGAAGCTTTCTTTGTATTACTGCCAGTATTTGCTGGTTCATGTAGAGTTACCCAGGGTGAACCACAGGGAGGCGAACCAGCTTTACACCCCATACCGTACCATCACCTCACTAGACACGTACATCTCTGCTCAGCTGACCAATATCCGATTGCTCAGACCCCACACACATACAATCACGAATGACACAACTGCCTCAGCGTTCTGAGATGAAATTGGGTGGCTGTCACGCCCCAAAAAATCACGGATGAGGCGGACACCCCTGCCATCTGCGCCCGCCCCTCCATGGGTAGAGGAGCGGCCCCGTGCTGGCAGCAGTCCAGCACTGAAATCAACTCCCCTACCACGACCACGGCTGCCAGCATGCCCACGTGCACTCATGATGTGTTTTTATATACCAAAAAAAATATAAGGAAAATTATAAGGGAATTTGGGCAAACTTTAGTTGGTTGGGGACAATGGGGCAAAAAAGGTAAAATAAAATATACACAAAACCCTAAAACACAGAAAAATACATTTTTTGGGGGGTTTCACAAACAAAGGACGCTGACACTAATCACTACCCACATGAAACCGTAAAACACTAGCTTTAAAACCCATAAAAAGACTCTCTTTGTTTTGTTTTTTTTCAAAGACAAAAGACGCTGACACTAATCACTACCCACACGAAACCCTAAAACACAGAAACAAATTTTATTTTTTTCACAGACGAAACAAACAGCAAAAGCCTACACTATACTATATCTCTATCTAGCCTACACTACACTACACCCTGCACTGTATACTATCAGCTACACTATTCACTCACTAACCTACACTGACTATCTACCACTAACTATCTGGATTATGTATATGAGCTACCTAACTAATGTACCTAACACCCTACACTAGAACCTATCAGCTACACTATTCACTCATTAACCTACACTATATAAAACTATCTGGATTATATATATGAGCTATCAGAAGTCACAGGAATTCAGCACAGCACAAAGATCACACTCCTCTATCTCTCACACAACTGCATGAAACAGCACAAAATGGCTGTGGGGAGGTTCTCTTATATAGTAATGGGTAAGCAACTTTCTCATTGGTTGCTAGGAAAGTTGCTAAGCTCTTGTAGCCTTCTCGTTGGCCTAGAAGCAGGGAGGGATCATGTGTACTGTAGAAAAAAAAAATGAGTATTTTAATTTACAAATATATAGCGCTATATTCTAAATATTCGCGAATTCTCGAAGTGGCAATATTCGCAATTAAAATTTGCTATTCGAATATTCGCGATCAACACTAGAAGTCAAAATTTTTATTAGTTTGACAGGACCAATCCCTCATAAACCCGGTGTTATATGATTATGTTCTTTGAAATACTCCAGGATGGCATCTCTTGGAAAATCTTTAGTTTACCAACAAAGGACTTTTGACCCCTTTTTTGAATATTGCACGAAATTGCTAAGCGCCAATCATTATGGAGTCCTTAAATATTAGAAATAAAGGTCTGTATATTACTTTACTTAATTTTCTTAGAATACGAGGAGTGGAGGAAAAAATTTAATACATTTATTTCTCCTCATCACCCTCTACAACTCCTCCCTCATCATTCTTTAAAGGGCCAAAAATTTCAGGTTTAACATTTTTCCATTTATATATTTGAAGAAGATTTTAGGATTAGTTTTACTGTCTTGGGTAATGAGTAGTGTTAAGCAAAGCTTTCAAAGCGGAATTTGGTCTGAAGTTTAGGAAAACTTTGATTCGCAACAAATCCGAATTTCTTCACGTTTTGTGGTAACTAATCAGTTTTTCCTAAAATGGCGGCTGCATGTGTTACAAAGCGAAAGTAAGTAACCTAGGAATGCGAGATCACCCATGATGCCGTGCAGCCAGTCAATCCGTAGATAGACATCCCCTATGAAGTCACAGCCCTATAAAACCCTCATCCCACGTGGCCTCTGCCATTGTCCTGTGAGTTGACCATAGGTAGTGTCGTGGCAAGTGCTCATGCTCTAGGGACAGTATTTCTGAAAATTATTGAATGACCTCACTCACTAGACACGTAAATGATTGAAAATGAAGAATATTGGAGAGGTAGAGGTCAGGGAGACTTATTTTGCGACAGTTTTATTTAGTTATTCCTATATTCACTTATTCCTACATCAGCCACAAACTAAGATATATAATTCAATATCAATAAGATGGAAGCCTTTATTATTCCACTGCCAGCACACCAACCAATACCATCCTGCCTGCACCCCTTAGGTGGGCCATATCTTAATTAGTGTTGATCACGAATATTCGAATTGCAAATTTTAATCGCGAATATCGGCATTTCGAGAATTCGTGAATATTTTGAATATCGCAAAATATATTCGTAATCGTGAATATTCATTTTTTTGTTAAATACCACTTTATGCGAATTTTGTATGTGAAATTTATGCAAATTTTATGTGAATTTTCACAATCAAGAAAATAATACCTGGAGATCATAAATTCGTGAATTCTCAAATATATGGCGAATATTCGCCCAAATATTTGTGAAATATTGCGGATTTGAATATTGCCCCTGCCGCTCATCACTAGTCTTAATGATGACCATCCTCATCTTTTGCTGGCTTTCCTTTTTCCAAATCATCCTTTAAATTCTCCATGTCTTTGAAAAGTCAGCAAGATGCAGAGAGATGAGATGCTGGATGTTCCTGATTACATATTCTTATTGATATTAGATGATGTGGAAAAGGATCAAAAGCAGATGGCACAAGAAGGGCTCCCATCTGTAGTGCAGGAGGGCACTGGGATTAGAGCAGTGGGTATACCCTACAGAAGATTGCAGGCAAGAACAGCAAAAATATGCATATTGTCCCCCCACCTAACCAGCCAAATGCCATAACAGCAACAGCCCCTGTTTAAAGGTGATTTAACAATGAAGACCGACTATACATTAAGGTCTTCATTACTACTACTCCATGTGGCCGTACCCTAAGGCAGAGTGGCCTGGGCATACCTGATTTATAATGATTTGTTACAAATTAATTCGGAACAAGTCAAATTTCTTGCCGAACTTCAGAAAAGTGGAATACAATTTTTCTAAACTTTTATTATCTCTAGCAGTGAGCCTCTCTGTCTCCAGAGATGTTAGAGGTCTTTGTTTTGTCTTAAGATAAATGTACCATAATATAAGGAATATTTGTAGTTGCTGAGAATATAAAACAATAACAGTAGATACTGTCTGAAGCTTTATAATCTCTCTTACAATTGACAGCTATAACAGTTGATTAGTACAGTGAAGCCAAAATACCCCCAGAGACTGACATAAAGTGACCTCCTGAGCCAGTCACAGCCGTTTAATTAATACGGTACCTACTTTTAACTCTCATTACCCCAGTGTTGACCTCTCTCCTCCTGTAATGGTTACATCTGAGGATCAGCCCACCAGAGTTCAGCACATGAACAAGATGATAGATAACACCACGCAACAAAAAAATAACTTTTCGTCTACTACTGGGAAAAACCATTTGTCCTATACTAAATCAAGTGTGCGGATTACAAATCCCAAGTCGGAATTGTTGCAACACGTCAAGAAATTTTGTTATGCATAAGAATGCCTAAATTAATTAAGCACTTGGAAAGCATTGAATAATTTTGAACAGAACAAGTTTTACTCCGACAATTACCTGATCTACATCAAAGTTTGCGTAGTAAACATTGTATGAAAATGTAATGGAATAACAACATTTTAAAAAGTCTAGTTTTTCAGTTTAAAAGTCTTATTTGACCAAGGCCTAGTACTGTTCAAAGTGCTTCAGGCATCTGCTTTTGCGTTTGTGAACGGTCATTTTTTCCCGTTGCAAAAACCAGCAGTAGTCCCCATCATGTTGGGATTCCAGCGGCCTTGATACCTGTTCTTCATTGTAGAAATATCTTTATGGAACCGATCACCATATTCGTCACTTACGTGTCCCAAATTGGGTGGGAAAAAGTCAAGATGGGAATGTAAGAAATGCACTTTCAGTGACATTTGGCCGCCAAGTTGTTCATATGCTGTACGCATGTTGTCTACTAATTGAGCATAGTATGCAGCTCGTCTGTTCCCAAGGAAGTTCTGCACTACTAGCACAAATGCATCGCAAGCTACAAGACGCACTCACTTTGTCAGATTCTTGCGCTGATCATAAGTAGTGTATTTGCCATATATGTAGCAGAAATTGTCTGGATCGTTAACACATTTGCGTTTATCCATCTTGAGTTTCAAAACTGATAGCACTATAACAGATCACATTATCAAAATCTGTCCAACTTGTCCTTACTGCTGACATCAGCCTGAGTGCGTCCGGACAGGACTCTGGACATGTCCATTGGAATATCTCCAATATAATGCATTAATATTGTAACTGAATAGGCTTTGCATGTATAACTTAAAATCTAGACGAGTTCATATTTGGAATCAGCGCGCTCATTTTAGTATAAATCACATGCTTTTCTCTCAGTAGCAAAATCATTGTTGCGCGGTGTAAGTGGCTGAGACATGGCCCTTCTCCCACTGGGTTATTGTTACACATTGGTAGAATCAGTGCAAAATTTCATCAGTGAGCCCACCACTACAGGAGATTAGTTACAGACATTTCTGTTACTGAAAATCATTTCCATTAATCTAAATGAGGATTTTATTTTAAAAAAAAACAAAAACAAAAAAAACACATGGATTTCTGCAAGCCCCATTCATATGATTCAGAGAGTAAACTTTTGTGCAACACATCTGCCATGTTTGAATATACCCTTATGGTTTGCAAAATAATTGATCAGAAAACGTATTGGTTTCAAAAACATACAGTATATGACAGGTCTATAGTGGTAATGTACTAAACAGATTAGATCATTTTTGTACATATGTAAAAAATCCTAAGAACATAAAAATGTTAGTCTGTTGGTCATCCTTTAGTGTAAAATCTTTTAAAATTCTGTTTATGGATATCAATCTAGAGCAATTCAAGATGCTGAAATCCCCCCAAAAATATAGGGGTCATTTATGCAATTTTTCCCCGATCACGCCAGGTCTAAAACAGGGGAAGTGGCACAGGCAGGGAAGGGGATGGGCAGGCAGGCCCGTCTCATTCATCATTTTTAGAGATGAGCGAATCGAAGCTGACAAAGTGGAATTCGATCCGAATTTCAGGAAAAATTTGATTCGCACCGAAGCAAAATTTCCTCACGCTTCGTGGTAACTAATCAAATTTTTTCCTAAAGTGGCTACTGCAAGTGTGAGGACATGGAGAAAGAAACTCTGGGAAGGCGGGATCACCCATAATGCCATGCATGCAGCCAGTGAGCAGCCAGCCAGCCCTGTGATGTCACAACCCTATAAATAGCATCAGCCATCTTAGATTTTGCCATTTACCAGTATACTTTTGTAGATTCAATCAACCCCTGGTGCACGGAACAGGTAAAAGAGTCCTTTGGTAGCAAAAAAAATTATAAATGAAGTTCCAGCACTGCAAAGTAATTGTTGTGTCGTTTGTCTCTTTACTTGTGGTAGCAAAATTACAACATGTGGATCCAACCTCACACTCCAACACCAGTTGACGCTTTTCAGACTCTTAGTCCTTAGTCAGTTATGACTAAGGCTACTTTCACACTAGCGTTCGGGCGGATCCGTTCTGAACGGATCCGCCCATAATAATGCAGACGGAGGCTCCGTTCAGAACGGATCCGTCTGCATTATATTAGCTAAAAAAAGCTAAGTGTGAAAATAGCCTGGGACGGATCCGTCCAGACTTTCAATGTAAAGTCAATGGGGGACGGATCCGCTTGAAGATTGAGCCACATTGTGGCATCTTCAAACGGATCCGTCCCCATTGACTTACATTGTAAGTCTGGACGGATCCGCACGCCTCCGCACGGCCAGGCGGACACCCGAACGCTGCAAGCAGCGTTCAGCTGTCCGCCTGTCCGTGCGGAGGCGAGCGGAGCGGAGGCTGAACGCCGCCAGACTGATGCAGTCTGAGCGGATCCGCCTCCATTCAGACTGCATCAGGGCTGGACGGCTGCGTTCGGGTCCGCTCGTGAGCTCCTTCAAACGGAGCTCACGAACGGAAACCCGAACGCTAGTGTGAAAGCAGCCTTAAGTAAGGACTAAGCGTCTAAAACGCGTCAACTAGTGTTGGAGTGTGAGGTTTGATCCACATGTTGTAATTTTGCTACCACGAGTAAAGAGAAAAGCGACACAACAATTACTTTGCAGTGCTGGAACTTCATATGTTCTAACGCCATTTTTGGCGTGTATTAGTGAAAAGAGAAAAAAAATATTTGCCGCTCAACAGTGCAGTTATCTGTTGTAAAGCCTTTTGTGGCATGTATTAGGCTACTTTCACACTTGCGTTTGATCGGATCCATTCTGAACGGATCCGATCATATTAATGCAGACGGAGGCTCCGTTCAGTACGGATCCGTCTGCATTAATAACTTAGAAAAATTTCTAAGTGCGAAAGTAGCCTGAGCGGATCCGTTCAGACTTTCAATGTAAAGTCAATGGGGGACGGATCCGCTTGAAGATTGAGCCATATGGTGTCATCTTCAAGCAGATCCGTTCCCATTGACTTACATTGTAAGTCTGGACGGATCCACACGCCTCCGCACGGCCAGGCGGACAGCTGAACGCTGCAAGCAGCGTTCAGCTGTCCGCCTGGCCATGCGGAGGCGAGCGGAGGCTGAACGCCGCCAGACTGATGCAGTCTGAGCGGATCCGCATCCATTCAGACTGCCTCAGGGCTGGACGGAAGCGTTCTGCTCCGCTCGTGAGCTCCTTCAAACGGAGCTCACGAGCGGACAGCAGAACGCTAGTGTGAAAGTAGCCTTAGTGGAAAAATTTAAAATATATTTGCCGCTCAGCGGTTCAGTTATATGTTTTAAAGCGTTTTGTGGCGTGTATTCATGGAAAAAGAAATAAATATATTTGCCATTCAGCGGTGCAGTTATCAGTTCTAAAGCCTTTTGTGGCGTGTATTAGTGGAAAAATAAAAATATATTTGCCATTCAGCGGTACAATTATCTGTTCTAAAGCCTTTTGTGGCGTGTATTAGTGGCAAAAATAAAATATACTTGCCGTTCAGCGGTACAGTTTTCTGTTGTAAAGCCTTTTGTGGCGTATATTAGTGGAAAAAGAAAAATATATATTTGCCATTCAGCGGTGCAGTTATCTGTTATAAAGCTTTTTGTAACGTGTACTAGTGGAAAAAGGAAAAAAATATTTTCCGCTTAGGGCTCTTTCACACCTGCGTTCTTTTCTTCCGGCATAGAGTTCCGTCGTCGGGGCTCTATGCCGGAAGAATCCTGATCAGTTTTATCCTAATGCATTCTGAATGGAGTGAAATTCGTTCAGGATGCATCAGGATGTCTTCAGTTCCGGAACGGAACATTTTTTGGCCAGAGAAAATACCGCAGCATGCTGCGCTTTTTGCTCCGGCCAAAAATCCTGAAGACTTGCCACAAGGCCGGATCCGGAATAAATGCCCATTGAAAGGCATTGATCCGGATCTGGCCTTAAGCTAAACGTCGTTTCGGCGCATTGCCCGATCCGACTTTTTGCTTTTCTGAATGGTTACCATGGCTGCCGGGACGCTAAAGTCCTGGCAGCCATGGTAAAGTGTAGTGGGGAGCGGGGGAGCAGCATACTTACCGTCCGTGCGGCTCCCGGGGCGCTACAGAGTGACATGGATGACGTGCCATGCGATCACGTCATCCATGAACGTGGGGCGCTCTGACGTCACTCTGGAGCGCCCCCGGAGCCGCGCGGATTGTAAGTATACCGCTCCCCCGCTCCCCGCTCCTACTATGGCAACCAGGACTTTAATAGCGTCTCTGTCTGACATACTGTCTGACATACTGTTAGATCAAATAAACAAATAGGAAATTAAAACACCCCCTAAAAGTCAGTAATTTTCTCACTTCTGCACACAACGGCTAATAAGCCCCTTTTTTTACCACTAATACACGCCAAAAAGGGCTGTAATTTTCTCACTTCACCACACAATGGCAAATACTTTTTTGTGCCACTAATACACAACAAAAAGGACTTTAGAACATAACATATACAGTGGGATGCGAAAGTTTGGGCAACCTTGTTAATCGTCATGATTTTCCTGTATAAATCGTTGGTTGTTACAATAAAAAATGTCAGTTAAATATATCATATAGGAGACACACACAGTGATATTTGAGAAGTGAAATGAAGTTTATTGGATTTACAGAAAGTGTGCTATCATTTTTTAAACAAAATTAGCCAGGTGCATAAATTTGGGCACTGTTGTCATTTTATTGATTCCAAAACCTTTAGAGCTAATGTTTGGAACTCAAATTGGCTTGGTAAGCTCAATGACCCATGACCTACAAACACAGGTGAATCCAATTATGAGAAAGAGTATTTAAGGGGGTCAATTGTAAGTTTCCCTCCTCTTTTAATTTTCTCTGAAGAGTAGCAATATGGGGGTCTCAAAACAACTCTCAAATGACCTGAAGACAAAGATTGTTCACCATCATGGTTTAGGGGAAGGATACAGAAAGCTGACTCAGAGATTTCAGCTGTTTGTTTCCACAGTTAGGAACATATTGAGGAAATGGAAGACCACAGACTCAGTTCAAGTTAAGGCTCGAAGTGGCAGACCAAGAAAAATCTCGGATAGACAGAAGCAACGAATGGTGAGAACAGTCAGAGTCAACCCACAGACCAGCACCAAAGACCTACAACATCATCTTGCTGCAGATGGAGTCACTGTGCATCGTTCAACCATTCGGCACACTTTACACAAGGAGATGCTGTATGCGAGAGTGATGCAGAGGAAGCCTTTTCTCTGCCCACAGCACAAAAAGACCCACTTGAGGTGGGCTAATGCACATTTGGACAAGCCAGCTTCATTTGGGAATAAGGTGCTGTGGACTGATGAAACTAAAATTGAGTTATTTGGCGATAACAAGGGGCGTTATGCATGGAGGAAAAAGAACAGAGCATTCCAAGAAAACACCTGCTACCTACAGTAAAATATGGTGGTGGTTCCATCATGCAGTGGGGCTGTGTGGCCAGTGCATGGACTGGGAATCTTGTCAAAGTTGAGGGACACATGGATTCCACTCAGTATCAGCAGATTCTGGAGACCAATGTCAAGGAATCAGTGACAAAGCTGAAGCTGCGCCGGGGCTGGATCCTTCAAGAAGACAACGACCCTAAACATTGCTCAAAATCCACTAAGGCATTTATGCAGAGGAACAAGTACAACGTTCTGGAATGGCCATCTCAGTCCCCAGACCTGAATATAATTGAAAATCTGTGGTGTGACTTAAAGAGAGCTGTCCATGCTCGGAAGCCATCAAACCTGAATGAACTTAAGATGTTTTGTAAAGAGGAATGGTCCTTCAACCAGAATCCAGACTCTCATTGGAACCTACAGGAAGTTTAGAGGCTGTAATTTCTGCAAAAGGAGGATCTACTAAATATTTTTTTCATTTCTTTTTTGTGGTGCCCAAATTTATGCACCTGCCTAATTTTGTTTAAACATTTAAAGCACATTTTCTGTAAATCCAATAAACTTAATTTCACTTCTCAAATATCACTGTGTGTGTCTCCTATATGATATATTTAACTGACATTTTCAATCAACAATTTAATCATGACAATTAACAAGGTTGCCCAAACTTTCGCATCCCACTGTATATGTTCTAAAGTCCTTTTTGTTGTGTATTAGTGGCACAAAAAAGTATTTGCCATTGTGTGGTGAAGTGAGAAAATTACAGCCCTTTTTGGCGTGTATTAGTGGTAAAAAAAAGGGGCTTATTAGCCGTTGTGTGCAGAAGTGAGAAAATTACTGACTTTTAGGGGGTGTTTCAATTTCCTATTTGTTTATTTGATCTAACAGTATGTCAGACAGAGAAGTGCCAGGCCCTACACAGGGGAATGGCAGAGGCCTAAATGTTTCTGGCGCAGGCACAGGTCGCAGAAGAGTAAGGGGGCATGGCAGCACGAGTTGCAGCGAGAGGCCTGAGCTCCCGATGCAATCTAGCGGTCATGTCTTGACCAGAAACCCAGCGGTTCTTGAATGGTTGAATCGGTCATCCACTTTGTCCCAAGTGACATCAGACACCCCCAGCCAAGAGTCGGTGGGTTCCCCTGACACAACGCTTTGTTGGCATAGCCTGGGAGAAGTTCCCTGTGCCCCCAACCTTCCTCTGTTATTTTCAGTTCCTTCAGCGCAAAAAGTATTATATGCCGTAGGCTCGGCTCCACTTTTCTGTGAGGACGAGCTACTAGAGGACAGTCAGCAACTACTGCCCAGCCAAGATCTAAAGGAGACATCCGCCGCTTCCTCCGATCAAGTAGTGCTGAGGAGAGTGGCGTGGGAGCTGGTGTTGCGAGCAGTCAGGCTCCTGACCCAGAGACGGTTGAGAAGGACATCAGTGACATGCAGACAGCATTTGATGAGGATGATGTAGCTAATCGCACTTAAAAGCCAGGTGACGAACGGGTTTCATTATAATCGGGAAAAGAGGGTGGCAGCTTGCCCATGAGCCAGCAAGTCGCTAGCGTGGCCGGGAGTCAGCAGGGTGGTAGCAGTGGGAGGTCGGGAGCAAAACGTGCACGGGGTAGACCACCAGTTTCGCAGAAGCCTACCTGCCCGGGAAGTAGCGGTGCACGGGTTCACGGAGGCAGCGGCGGTAGCAGTCAGTCAGTGCGGACTGTTGGGGGGAAAATCACCTACTCAGCGGTGTGGCAGTTTATTGTTAAGCCGCCGGCGGAGGTGAACATGGACATTTGTCGAATCTGTGGGCAAAGGTGAAGCGTGGCCAGGGTACCAATGTTGGCACCACGGCCCTGCATCAACATATGCAGAATCACCATAAAGTGGCCTGTAGTGGTACAGCCTGCCGAAGCGGGCCTGACCATGTGGTGGTCCAGCCTGCCGCAGCAACCGGGTCATGATGCATCTGCTCCTCGCCCTACTACTCCTCATCAGTCATTCCATCAGCAATCGATCACCGAAGTGATTACCAGGAGACAACAGTATGCGTGCACTCATCCAACGCCGCAGAAGCTGAATGTTCTCCTGTCCAAGTTGCTGGTTCTGCAGTCCCTCCCTTTCAAAGTGGTGGACTCTGCACCTTTCAGAGAACTGATGGCTTGTGCCGAACTGAGGTGTGGAGTCCCAAGCCGTCATTTCTTTGCCAAAAAGGCAGTACCAGCCCTGCACACACATGTAGAACAAAAGGTGGGCCAGTCCTTGAGCATGTCAGTGTCTGCCACAGTGCACGGCAGTGCCGACGTGTGGAGCTGTAACCACGGTCAGGGACAATACATGCCCTTTACAGTCCACTGGGTGAATATGGTTCCTGCACAGCCACACCAGCAACTTGATCAGGTGACGCTGATTCCGCCACCACGTTGCCGACTGGTCCTGCGACAATGTCCACCTCTGCCTCCTCAATCTCCACTGTGTCCTCAACCTTCACTGCAAGGACAATTCACAGTGCCCCTCCAGCATACCACAAGTGCAGGGCAAGGCGGTGTCACGCTGTTCTGCACCTGGTTTGCCTGGGAAAACGGAGTCACACAGGGGAGGAACTGCTCCAAGTCCTTCATCAAGAAATCGAATCCTGTCTTTCCCTGCGACATCTGAAAATCGGAACCATGGTGACAGACAATGGGAAGAATATTGTGTCGGTGCTGCATCAAGGAGGGTTGAGCCATGCACCCTGCATGGCACATGTGTTCAATATGGTTGTCAAGCGTTCCAAAATTCTTCCACCCATCTGCAAGACATACTAAAAATGGCCAGGAAACTTTGCATGCACTTCAGCCACTCATAGACCGCAAAGCACACCCTCCTTGAGCTGCAGCGGCAGAACGGCATCCACCAGCATAGGCTGATATGCGTAGTTTGCACCCATTGGAATTCCACACTCCACATGTTGGACCAACTGTACGAACAGAGAAAGGCCATAAATGATTTCTTGATGATCCAAGTGGACAGGAGTACTCCCCTGTGTAACTTTGATGTCAGCCAGGGGCAGCTCATGCATGACACCTGCTGTTTGCTTAGGCCCTTTGAGGGGGCCACGTTATTTGTCAGTGGCCAGGACTACAGGATCAACAATGTCATTCCACTGCTTCATGTCCTGGAACAGATGCTGGTAAATCTGGCTGGTCAGGGGACTGGAGACGTGGCGCCTAGATCTAATGGCCATATGGGGGCTGAACTAGAGGAGGAGGAGGACATTGGAGCAATATGTCACCTTGCCACTCTGTGGTGTCCTGATGCTGGTGCCACCTCCACACTATGTCACCTTGCCACTCTGTGGCCTCCTCGTGCTGCTGTCACCTCCACACTATGTAACCTTGCCACTCTGTGACCTCCTCCCAGTGGCGTGCCTACCATATAGGCAGACCACGCAGCTGCTATGGGGCCAGTGAGGAAGAGGGGCCCGCAGTGGAGGAGAGGCCCCGCCTCCTAAATGCTCCTGTCTATCTTTCTAAAGCTAAAGGACCAAATTTACCCAAAATTTGGAAAAAAATTAAAATTTTTAAGTTTCAATTTCTCTACTTCTATAATACATAGAAATACCTGCAAAAATAGTTATTACTTTACATTCCCCATATGTCTACTTCATGTTTGGATCATTTTGGGAATGATATTTTATTTTTTCGGGAAGTTACAAGGCTTAGAAATTTAGAAGCAAATCTTGAAATTTTTCTGAAATTTTCAAAATCCCACTTTTTAAGGACCAGTTCAGGTCTGAAGTCACTTTGTGAGGCTTACATAATAGAAACCACCCAAAAATGACCCCATTCTAGAAACTACGCCCCTCAATGTATTTAAAACTGATTTTACAAACTTTGTTAACTCTTTATGTGTCCCACAAGAATTAATGGAAAATAGAGCTACAATTTCAAAATTTCACTTTTTTGGCAGATTTTCCATTTTAATATTTTTTTTCCAGTAACAAAGCAAGGGTTAACAGCCAAACAAAACTCAATATTTATTGCCCCGATTCTTTAGTTTGCAGAAACACCCCATATGTGGTTGTAAACTGCTGTACGGGCACACGGCAGGGCGCAGAAGGAAAGGCATGCCATACGGTTTTTTGAAGGCAGATTTTGCTGGACTGTTTTTTTTATACCATGTCTCATTTGAGACCCCCGCTGATGCACCCCTAGAGTAGAAACTTCCAAAAAGTGACCCCATTTTAGAAACTACGGGATAGGTCGGCAGTTTTGTTGGTACTAGTTTAGGGTACATATGATTTTTGGTTGCTCTATATTACACTTTTTGTGAGGCAAGGTAACAAGAAATAGCTGTTTTGGCACCTTTTTTTTGTTATTTACAACATTCATCTGACAGGTTAGATCAGGTGGTATTTTTATTTTTATATAGCAGGTTGTCACGGACACGGCGATACCTAATATGTATACCGTATTTTTCGCCCCATAAGATGCACTTTCCCCCCCCCCCCCCAAAAAAAAAGTGGTGGGGAAATGCCACTGTGTCTTATGGGGCGAATGCTTCCATTTTGCATCGCAGCCTGGAGGGGCTGGAGTCTGGAACTTGCGGCGGGGCCCCACCGCTCACCGAAGTATTTCTAGACGGTAATCCTTAACCTGTTATTAAGTTTAACTAACGCTGCGCTCTCCCCTGTTCCCCTGTATCTGTACAGCACTTACTAACAAGCTTACATAGCAGGCAGAGCGGACGGCAGCAGTAACGTCACTCACTGACGTTGCGCGCCTGCTCCTCCCCCTGCTCCTCCCACTCCCAGGCCAGACGCTCTGCCTGCTATGGAAGCTTGTTAGTAAGTGCTGTACGGATACAGGGGATACAGGGGAACAGAGGAGAGTGCAGCTTTAGTTAAACTTATTAACAGGTTAAGGATTACAGTCTAGAAATACTTCGGTGAGCAGAGGGCCGGTGTATTAGGGGACACTGTTATGATGGGGATCTGTGGATGACACATATATAGCAGTGTCATCCACAGTTCCCCCATAACAGTGCCATCAACAGATCCCCCACCCCATAACAATGTCATCCACAGATCCCCATAATAGTGTGATGCAAGACCACCATTAGTTCAAAACCCATCAAAAGCACACCTTTTGGTTCAAAATATTTTTTTTATTATTTTCCTCCTCAAAAACCTAGATGCGTCTTATAGGCCGGTGCGCTTATAGGGCGAAAAATACGGTACTTTTTTGGACAGAAGCGACGAATGGTGAGAACAGTCAGAGTCAACCCACAGACCAGCACCAAAGACCTACAACATCATCTTGCTGCAGATGGAGTCACTGTGCATCATTTAACCATTCGGCGCACTTTACACAAGGAGATGCTGTATGGAGAGTGATGCAGAGGAAGCCTTTTCTCCGCCCACAGCACAAAAAGTGCCGCTTGAGGTCGGCTAAAGCACATTTGGACAAGCCAGCTTCATTTTGGGAATAAGGTGCTGTGGACTGATGAAACTAAAATTTAGTTATTTGGCCATAACAAGGAGCGTTATGCATGGAGGAAAAAGAACACAGCATTCCAAGAGAAACACCTGCTACCTACAGTAAAATATGGTGGTGGTTCCATCATGCTGTAAGGCTGTGTGGCCAGTGCAGGGACTGGGAATCTTGTCAAAGTTGAGGGACGCATGGATTCCACTCAGTATCAGTAGATTCTGGAGACCAATGTCCAGGAATCAGTGACAAAGCTGAAGCTGCGCCGGGGCTGGATCTTTTAACAAGACAATGACCCTAAACACTGCTCAAAATCCACTAAGGCATTTATGCAGAGGAACAAGTAGAAACGTTCTGGAATGGCCATCTCAGTCCCCAGACCTGAATATAGTTGAAAATCTGTGGTGTGACTTAAAGAGAGCTGTCCATGCTCGGAAGCCATCAAACCTGAATGAACTTAAGATGTTTTGTAAAGAGGAATGGTCCAAAATACCTTCAACCAGAATCCAGACTCTCATTGGAACCTACAGAAAGCGTTTAGAGGCTGTAATTTCTGCAAAAGGAGGATCTACAAAATATTGATTTAATTTCTTTTTTGTGGTGCCCAAATTTATGCACCTGCCTAATTTTGTTTAAACAATTATAGCACACTTTCTGTAAATCCAATAAACTTCATTTCACTTCTCAAATATCACTGTGTGTCTCTCCTATATGATATATTTAACTGACATTTTTTATCGGAACAACCAACGATTTATACAGGAAAATCATGACGATTAACAACGTTGCCCAAACTTTCACATCCCGCTGTATATATATATATATATATATATATATATATCAGGTAATCAGTTTTCTTTCCTACATGTTTATCTGACATTTGATAACCTAGCATTTGCAAGCGTTGCTTAGTAAAGTTGTACCAACGCATGAAGTTGCCCTGTGCCAGTGTGTACTGTACTAAGTTCTTTGAAATCTTGTCAACACAGATAGAGTTTGCATTGTTTGCGGTTGGGTGAAACTACCCAAGAAAGTTATTTGCTAGGAAACTGGGATGGGCAGAATTAATTCCAGAGAACAATTACAGAGAGACTGGCTTACATTCCCATGAGCAGTTCCTGGTCTCGATGCCGCTGGGCATTGGCTGTTTGTTGAGATGGCAAACTTAGTAGCAGAGCTGTTGCCAAAGATTAATGCCAATGACTCAGCCCCAATGATGAAATCTACAAGCTTTTTACATGTCTAGAAAAACTAGTTTTAACCCTCTAACAGCCCCGAACAAAACTGGCACCATGAAAAAGGTGCCAGGTTAGAAACAAAAACATTTATTTGCAATTTACAAAAAAGCTATGGCCATGTCTACCAGAAAGGTCTCTTTCACCCAGTGTGTTTTGTAGCATTTTTAAATGTATGTATCCAATGTTTTATAACATTTTCTTAACAAATTTTTTTTTTTTTTTTATGTACAGTATGTCATTACATACAGGGTTTTTTCATGATATTTTGTCTATTGAGAAGCTCTTGTAAAAAAAATGCCTTAAAAACTCCATACCAAGAGCATGCTGTGTTTTTATAAAAAAAACTGCTAACCCCTAAAAATGCCACTCAAATGTCATACACCCAACCACTGTTGATGTCGGCACTTTATGTTTTAATATCAATTATACTACACCACAACTGGCAACAAAGATTAATCATGGCCAATGTCACATAGCAGTGTCCATATTCAGTAAGGCAAAGCAGCCACCATTGTAATAGAAATCTAGTTTGGCCTATTACCAGCAGGGACGCACAACTGTTTTGCATCCTGGGGCCATTTTGTTCGATAGTGCTATTTCAAAGAACTGCACAAAATACGTTTTTTCTCAATTCATTGTTGCGTAAGGGAAGGATTCCTCCATAAAGGCATTGCTGAGAAGATATGGCACCTTACAAAGTACCTATGGGACTGGGCCCATAGTGGTGGTAGATTTTACAGTCCATGAATTCAAATTAAGTTGTTTCTTTGTTGTTGTTTTTTTTAGACTGGTTATTTAGACGTGGTACTATGGATGGCACTATCACCAGAAACCATTCTATATCTCAGAAACACTCTGCCAGCACTATTACTGGTACTACTAAGGGAGGCACTCTACTGGCACTTTTATGCAGGCACTGAGCTAGACCTATGGGGGAAATCCTATAGGCACTAATGGCACCTATGGGGAAATCCTGTAGGCACTAACCTGTGGTTCAGTGGTTAGAGCTGTAATGCACCAGTGCTTGGATCCTCGATTTGAATATGACCAAAGACAACATCTGCATAAAGTTTGTATGTTCTCCCCTTGTTTGCGTGGATCTCCTCCAGGTACTCCTGTTTCCTCCCACACTCCAAAGACATACCGAGAGGGAACAAAGATTGTGAGCCCCATTGGGGGAAGCTTGATGCTAAAGTCTGCAGACTATAGTAGCGCTATAAAAAATGCATCAAAAAAATTATAAAAGGGGAATTCCACTGTAACTATTAAAAGGAGACACTCTGCTGGTACTATTTGTTGTGGCTATTCTGTACACCATTTTATATCCTCCCCATTATCATTCACTACTAGCCAATCAACCTACCTTGGATGGTTGAATGCAGGCTCCTTGTGTGTGACAGGTTATAGCTGTGAGATCTATCTGCATAGCCTGTAACTGTCAGACAGGAGCCTCCTGGTCTTTTTAAGAGGCCATCTGAATTTTGAGGCTACCATTAAGAATCTCATACCATTAATATTTATTTTCGATAATATCTTCAAAATTGTAATTAAGGCAGCTAGAAGATTAGGATGCAATTATCCTTGACCAGGAATAGCAGTAAGATGTGAAAAAGGAGTAATTGTGACCTTGTTTCAAGTATTTCTGCAAGAAATGAAGAACACCCCAACCTAACGTCCACACATAGCAGATATGCCAGAATAAGGAATTCTAGTGGGGAACCAAGAGTGATGTTTCCACACTGTCCTTTCCCTTTTAGGCTGCCTAATTTTTTGGCCAATTATCAAAAACAAGCAATCACACCCATTTCCAATAACTGGCTTTTATAATAATTAATGTTGAGTGAATTGAAGTGAAAGAAATAGCCAATAAGCAGATAGCCCTCACCTGTGATGTCACAGCCCCATAAAGAGCCTAATGCCGTCCGGTCTCTGCCATTTTACTGTGAACTGAGCATAGGGAGAGACGTGGCAAGTGCAAGGGACAGTGTTTTAACAATCTTTTAATTGTGGAATATTGGATACGGAGAGTGCAGGGACAGTGTAGCGAGATCGTAGGTTTTCAGACACTGTAGGGAGAGCATAGGGAGACTGCAAGGACGATGCAGGGACAGTGCAGGCTAGTGCAATTGCCCTGTGCATCTTTTTCCACTGCTGTGCCATTCATTCTTAATCTGTTCTGTTATATGTAGATTGACTGTGCATCAGACTTAGTCTCAACAGCTAGTCTAATATAGGTGCGTGTACCTAGTTAATCTACTGCGCAATTAATAATTAATCTGTTCTTTTATAAATAGATGTACTGTGCATCAGTCTTACTGTCAGTGGCAGTGTAGTATATAGGCAATTTTCTATGGTTCATCTGCTGCGCCATTTTTACTTAATCTGTTCTGTTATACATAGACTTACTGTGCATCAGACTTAGTCTCAACAGTCGGTTTAATATAAAGGCGTGTGTACCTAGTTTATCTGCCTAATAATTAATCTGTTCAGTTATATATAGAAGTACTGTACATCAGACTTATTGTATGCAGGCGGTGTAATATATAGGTGCCTTTTTCTAGTCTATCTACTGCGCCATTTTATCTGTTACCTTACTGATTCAGTTACTGGACACTATTGCCAACAAACAGTTGCCCTCAAAAGGAACCGGCAGTCGCTAAAATTTTGCTGTAGCTGGCAGAAGAAGGGGTGTGGTAGCAGCAACCACAGCAACAGGCCAGAGCTGCTACTGTCATCCAGTGGTCATGTTTTGACCAATACAGCTATACTGAAATGGTTGACTCACTCTTCAACATCATCTCAGGTGACAACCGATATATACAGACAGGAATCGGTGGATTCCACTGACACCACACTTAGTTGGCATGGCCCAGGAACTGTCCTGCAACTGCCTCTTTCTTTTTGTTGATCCTTCTGCTCCAGAAGTAATGCATGCTACTGGCTCTGCTTTTCAGTGAGGACTAACTTAGTGAGGACAGTCAACAGCTACAGGCCAGAACAGACTTGGAGGAGAAGTCCTCCGTGTCCTACCTTAGGCTTGCAACTAGCGATGATGACAGTCAGGTGGGAGCACGTTTTGCAAGCAGTGAGGGACGTGACCATGAGACTGGTAAGGGTAACATAAAGTGACGAACAGTAGATGATGATGTAGCCGATCGCATATGGGAGCCGGATAAAGACGGGGCATCATCATCATTAGGGGGTGAGGGTGGCAGCAGGCCCATGAGCCAGCAGGGTGGAAGCAGTGGAAGAA
Source organism: Bufo gargarizans (assembly GCF_014858855.1). NCBI lineage: Eukaryota > Metazoa > Chordata > Amphibia > Anura > Bufonidae > Bufo > Bufo gargarizans. Next base: position 206,065 of record NW_025334121.1, on the reverse strand, counting down.
AAGATCTGGATCGTCTACCACTCCGGAGCCTACTAGCAGTGCACAAGTTCATAAAGGCAGAGGCAGGCAGCATAGAGTGTTGGGGGTAAAATACCATACTCGGCAGTGTGGTCATTTTTAATCAAGTCGCTGGAGGATGTAAGCATGGCGGTATGCAAGATATGTGTCACGATACTAGTGGAATACTGCTGGAATCCTGTATGCAGGAAACACCTGAGTCTTGAATAGGAGGTTGCAGGACTGCAGGATGTAGCAGAGATAAGCAGGCGGAGCCGTACTCGATAGCAACGGTGCAGGACCGAAGGATGCAGCAGAGCCAGACAGGCAGAGCCGTTACCGGTAGCAACGGTGCAGGACCGAAGGACGCAGTAGAACCGAGGTCAGACGAGCAATGGGTCAGGGCAGGCAGCACAGGAACGTAGTCAAGCAATCCGGGTCGGCAACCAGGACCGGACTGGGGATAAAAACCAGCCCTGGAAAAAGTTGCATACCAGCCCCACAGCATTGCATCATTATTTACTTGTTTATAATAGGAGAAAGCATTCATTTTAAAACACGTGTGTAAACACGAATATGAACTTTGCCCCACGATAGCTCTTTTGTAGAACCCCCATTGTTAATATTATCACAGTGTTTTCCAAACCAGGATGCCTCCAACTGTTGCAAGACTACAACTCTCAGCATGCTCAGACAGTGTTTTACCACGCGCTTTGACCCGCCCCTTTTTTGTTGGCCACCTATTTAACCACCTCCGGACCGCCTAACACAGGATTGCGTTCCAGAGGCGGTCGATTCATTCCTCCTTGACGCTGCGGCGCGTCATCTCATGAGACGCGAGATTACGCGCACAGCCGGCCCGCGCCTGCACATTGCGGGGCGGCAACAGTTAAAGGAGGAGTTCGTCACCAGCCTGCCAGCCAATGATCATCGCTTTATAAATATAATATGTTAAATGGCTTCTGTGCTCCTCTGCTGGTCCTTTTCGTTGGTTGGTCCCAGCAGAGGAGCACACATCACTGTGAGTACACCAAACACTAAGCTTAGCCCCAGATCACCCCCATCACCCCAATTAACCCCTTGATCACCCCTGTCAATCACTAGTGAAAGGGAAAAAAGTGATCAGTGTAAACTGTCACTTTTTTTTTTCACTAGTATTGACGGTTAGGTTTTAGGATAGTTTAGGCCCCTTTGTTAGGTAGTTAGCATCGGTTAGCGCCCAGCCCACCGCACCGCAGTCACTGATTCGATGATTAGTGTATCGCTATTTACAAGCGCTGCGGCGATAAAAAAAAAAATCAGTTTTGATATTTTTTATCAATCGTAGCGGCTTCCGGTACTTCGCTAGCCTCCCTCACAGGGAATACCCCCTAAATTTAGTCGACCAAATGGCAAGTAAGGGGTATTCTTCTGAAGAGGCCTACAGGCTTCTGACCCAGTCGGATGAGGAATAGGAACCCTCATCTGACGAATCCAGAGGGTCAGAATACGAACCTGTAGAAAGCAGTGGCAGTCTGACCCAAAGTTCAGACGATGAGGTTGAGGTCCCTGATACCACCAGGCGTATCAGGCCCCGTGTTGCTAGACCACAGGTTGCGCAGGATCCGCTTCAAGGGCAGCAGAGTGGGGCTGGCGCTGTCGGATTACGCGGTGAGGCATACAGCCCATCCTGGACCTAGTACCAGCACTGCCGTAGAACATGGTGAAGTGGCGAGCACCAGAAGGGCAGTTGAAGCTGGTACGGTGGCACGTGCATTAGTTCCCCCGTCGCAGCCACCGCACAGATAGGCCCGTAGAGACCTTAGAGTCCCTGAGGTGCTGGCAAACCCTGATTGGCAGCCCCCAACTTCAGCCGCACCAGTTATGTTATGTTATGTTATGTTACTAAGTCCTTGTATAGCGCTCTAGAGGAACTCAATTCGATCGAAGCGCTTGTCGATGGCTATATTGGTGGGCCCCTACGTCATCCTACACAAAAAGCCAGGTCTTAACCAACTTCCTAAATTAACCACCAGTAGTTCCAATCCTTCTTAACCACCAGTAGTTCCCCCTTTCACCGCCCAGTCTGGAGTTCGGGTTGAGACAGCTCAGATCGGATCGGCACTGTTTTTTTTTAGCTGTTCTTGACTGCGGAGCTCTTGGACTTAGTCGTGGCAGAAACAAATCGGTATGCCACTCAATTTATAGCCACCAACCCGGGAAGCTTTTATGCCCAGTCTTTCTGGTGGAAACCCGTCCAAGTTTCCGAATTTAAAACTTTTCTGGGCCTTCTCCTCAACATGGGCCTGACAAAAAAGCATGAATTGCGGTCATATTGGTCCATGAACCCAATTCATCACATGCCCATGTTCTCAGATTTGTATACCCCTGAGCAAAACATCTGCATAGACGATTCCCTTATACATTTTACCGGGCGCCTTGGCTTCAAACAATACATCCCAAGCAAGCGCGCCCGGTATGGGGTAAAATTGTATAAGCTCTGTGAAAGGGCCACAGGCTATACGCACAAATTTCGGGTCTATGAGGGTAAAGATCAGACCCTGGAGCCAGTCGGTTGCCCTGACTACCTGGGGAGCAGTGGGAAGACAGTCTGGGATTTGGTGTCACCCTTATTTGGCAAGGGGTACCATCTTTATGTGGACAATTTCTACACAAGTGTGCACCTCTTCAGGCATTTGTTTATAGAACAGATTGGCTGCTGTGGCACCGCGCAACCTAGTCGCTGGGGCTTCCCCTAACGGCTCGTTACCACCCGTCTTGCAAGGGGGGAGAGGGCTGCCTTGTGTAACGAAGAACTTCTCATGGTGAAATGGAGAGACAAGCATGACGTTTACATGCTCTTCTCCATTCACGCAGACACGACAATCCAAATAGAACGAGCAACCAGTGTCATTGAAAAGCCCCTCTCGGTCCACGACTATAATTTGCTCTTGGGAGGGGTGGACTTCAATGACCAGATGTTGGCTCCTTATTTAGTGTCCCGCCGCACCAGACGCTGGTATAAGAAGGTGTTTGTATATTTAATTCAATTGGCTATGTACAATAGTTTTGTTCTCTACAGTAAGGCTGGGAGAACAGGATCCTTCTTAAAATTTTAGGAAAAGATCATCGAGAACCTCCTGTATCCAGGAGATTCCGTGGCCCCATCCACCAGTGTAGTGAGCCGTCTAGACGAGCGACATTTCCCCAATGTCGTTGCTGGTACCTCAACCCAAGCGCCACCCCGAAAAAGATGTTGTGTCTGTAGAAGGAGTGGAATAAGGCATGACACCCGCTATTTCTGTCCTGACTGCCCTGACCACCCTGCCCTATGCTTAGGGGAGTGTTTCCGGAAGTACCACACACAAGTACACTATTAGCACAGCTGCGGCAAACCTCTCCTTTCACCTGGGACAAAGTGCATAATGTACTTTGCCACATCTTTGCTCTTTGCACATTTTTTGCTTACCGGTGATTTTTTTTTTAAACCTTTATAGGACAAACCTCTCCTTCCCCATGGGACACATGAGGAAGGAGAGGTTTGTCCTATAAAGGCAAAAAAATAAAATAAAAAATCACCGGTAAGCAAAACATTTTATGTTCTGTTCCAAAAGTTCAATAAAGTTTATAAAAGTTAATGTTCTGTTCAAATGTTATATAAAGTTAATGTTAATAAATTTATTGCGTTGCGGCCTGTTTTTTTTTTTTTTTTACCTTCTAGGTGGACCAACCGATGAACCTGCTGCAGCACTGATGTGCATTCTGACAGAAGCATTGCGCTGCTGTCAGATTACACAAAAGTCGGTGTATGCGGTGCTGCAAGACGAGATTTCTCCTCTGCAGTAAAAAAGATAAGTTTGACGAGGCTTATGAGCTGAGGGGCGGTGTTCATATACTTTGGCAAACACTTTGTATATAAAAAAATATATATATATTTATCTCACCCAGCATGGGTATATGTAAAAATACACCCCAAAACACATTGCCCTACTTCTTCTGAGTACGGCGATACCACATGTGTGACACTTTTTGGAATCCTAGGTGGGCAAAGGGGCCCAAATTCTAAAGAGCACCTTTAGGATTTCACAGGGCATTTTTTACACATTTGGATTTCAAACTACTTCTCGCGCATTAGGGCCCCTAAAATGCCAGGGCAGTATAAATACCCCACAAGTGACCCCATTTTGGAAAGAAGACACCCCAAGGTATGTAGTGAGGGGCAACCCCTTCCCAATAGTACCCACCATAATGAGTCCCAGTATAAAATGCCCCTATACAGAGCCCCCTATATAAAATACACCTTCTTTTTAGCCTCAGTAGATGCCCCTATAGTGGCACCCAATAATCTGCCAGCAATAAGTGCCCCCATAGATGCCCCCAATCATGTGCCAGTAATAAGAGCCCCCCATATCATGTGCCAGTAGCCAGAGTGCCCCCCTATCATGTGCCAGTAGCCCCCCATCATGTGCCAGTTACCCCCCTTATGTGCCAGTAGCCCCCCTTATGTGCCAGTAGCTGCTGGAACATGATAAGTAACCCCCCCTATGTGCCAGTAGCCGCCCCTTATGTGCCAGTAGCCCCCCTTTATGTGCCAGTAGTTGCCCCTTATCATGTGCCAGTAGCCGCCCCTTATCATGCCAGTCCAGTAGTCCCCCCTTATCATGTGCCAGCCCAGTAGTCCCCCCTTATCATGTGCCAGCCCAGTAGTCCCCCCTTATCATGTGTGACTTATACTTACTCCCAGCGATGCGATGCAGGCCTCTTCCGGCCTGTGTCCCTCGCTATACGGCTCAGGCGGCGCGATGACGTCATTGCGCCGCCTGCACCGGCCTCTGATAGGCTGCCAGGAACAGGAGGGGACACACCTCTCCCTCCGCTGCCGCAGCATAGACATCTGTATCGCCATCCTGAGGACGGCGATACAGATGACTATGGAGATGAGCGCTTCCACAATGGAAGCGCTCATCTCCTGCTGCTGTGCCCTGCCGCCGGCCTCCCCCACTTGCCACCAGGGCCGCGGCCTTGCGGCACTCAGGCCTGCCGGCCTAGCGGAAAATTTCCCGGTATCCCGGCAGGCCAGTCCGGCCCTGTCGGCAACAGGAGGTAGCGGGATGTCACAAAGTAGCAGGATAAACCGCAAGTAGGAGGAGCAAACCAGAGAGCTAGTTCCAAGCAAGAGGACTGCACGAGCAGAAGCTAAACTCAATACTCATGCAATTACTAACAGGCTTGAGAGGTTTAAATGTGAAACAGGAAGTAAGATGGCACCCAGCTGAGACACAATCCACCATCCTAACTGAGGGAGAACTTGAGGGCAAGACAATCAGAACTAAACAGACATAGCAGGATGATTCCTGACAATATGTGGGCAGAAGGTGAAGCATGGTAAGGGTGATAACATTTGCACTGTGTTAAAACAAGGAGCGTCACCATAAAGTGGCCTCCAGCAGTCAGGGCTCCTAAACCTCAGCAGAAGGAAGCTGTTGTTCTTTCCCATCGTCTATTGCTCCTGCTGCTCCCCCTACTCCTTGTCACGTGTTTCGAATGCCACCTCTGGATTGTAATCATTTGATTTCTTCTCCAATGTCCTCCTCTGCACCTCATCCTCCATCTTGTCCTCAACCTCCACCCTCCACTGTAGGCACAGTTCAGAGTGGTACACCAGCATACCACCTAAGCAAGCATGGTGTTTTCACATGCTTCTGCACCTGGTCAGCCTGGGGAGGAACTGCTCTGTGTCATCAACCAAGAAATTGAATCTTGGCTGTCCCCTCACCAACTATAGGAACCATGGTCATTGATAATGGGAAGCACATTCTGTCTGCACTGCATCAGGGAGGACTGACCGATGCGCCCTGCATGGTGCACATCTTCAATCTGGTCGATACCTGGTTCCTGAATTCTTCCACTTTACTGCAAGATGCCCTGAAAATGTCAAGGAAACTCTTACCGTGCAAAACACAGCCGCATTAAGCTGCAAAGGCAGAATTGAGTTCCCCTACATTGCATGTTGGACCAACTGTAAACTTGTGACTGATTTCTTGATGATACAGATGGACAGGAATATTCCCCAGTGTCACTTTGACATTAGACAGTGGCAGCTCATGCATGACACCTGCTGTTTGCTCAGGCCCTTGGAGGAGGCTACTTAATTTGTCAGTCGCCAGGACTATGGAATGAATGATGTCATTCCCTCCTTCAAGTATTGGAAGGGATGCTAATAAATCTGACTGGTGAGGGGACAGAAGATGTGGCACCTATATCTCACGGCCACCTGAGCCCTGTTTTGGGAGGAGGAGGAGGACATAAACGTCCAGGAATTCTATACAGAACTAGGTGGTTTATCTGCCCAAGCAACAGGAGAGGATCAGTAGGGGCAGGATGAGCAGGAGGAGCAAGAGGGGGCGATGACAAAGATGGTGCAGGAGACACTAAGGCAATATGCAGTGGAGATCGAGGCAAGGGGTCCCTCCGAGTCCCTTGCGCAAATGGACAGATGCATGCTGAGTTGCTTGCGTACTGACAGCTGTATTATCACCAATTCAGCAGAGGGATGACTACTGGCTCTCAACAATGTTAGACCATCACTATAGGTCCTAAATAGGGGCCTGTTTTACATCTTCTGAGAGGGATGAAAAACTCAACTTCAATCGAGACATCGTTTGTAGTCAGCTGGTTCATCATCACTAAGGTCTAACGGAGCTCTGAGCTCATGCTCCACTGCCCTGACTGCTGGAGGGGAGTGGGGGGCAGAAGCAGCACCAGCTCCATCAGCAGCAATTTAAGTCTTCAGCCTCTGATGAGCACTTTTCTTCACCTGCCTACTGAAGAAATCATCCAGCAGCAGCAGGACATTGAGCACACCACCTGAACAAGCAGGTGGTGGCATACTTGAACTGCACCCTGTCACCCTAGATCCAAGATCCCCTGGACTACTGGGTAGACAAACTTGAATTATGGCCTCAACTAGCCAAGTTTGCCCTGGACAATCTTTCCTCCTGGCCAGTAGTATGGCATCAGAGTGGGTGTTTATGTGGTGGGTTGCATAGTTACCCCAAAGAGAACTCGCCTTTTAACACAAAATGTTGAGAGACTAACCTGTATAAAGATGAATAGGATTTCCAGACACTGGTGCCTGATACAGCAAACTAGATCATTCTGGCAGTAATGATCTGAGGTTAGTGCAACCACAACATAAAATTGTGATAAATGGCCCTTTACTTCTGTCCAGGTGCTGCTGCCACTATTCTGATGCTGTCACGTGCCTGATGCCACACACCTTCTGCCTCTAACGCCATCTGCCCCTACTGTGATCTGCCACCATCTTGGTGGTACTGTCACTGTCGCCCCCCCCCCCCCCCCCCCTTTTCACTCTGTTTTGCGGCCACAATTATGACTCTTCATGCCATTGCCAGCCTCAGCAATCTGTTCATGGGTCACTATTGTTACTCTACATGCTGTTGTATCCCCACCAGTCTGTTCCAATACCACTATTTTAACTCTTCATGCTGCTGCCTCCCTCCCCACCCTGTTACAGGGCCACGAATGTGACTCTTCTTGCTATTCCCACCCACACCAGTCTGTTACAGGGCCACTAGTATCCCTGTTTGGCCATGTTGAAATCACTGCTTATTTTTCTGTTCTTCTGATCCATCAGAAGAACAGAAAAATAACAAAAAATAACAGGTCCTGTCATTTTAGCATCCAAAAGGCCACTGTCACACAGTTAGTATTCTGCATCAGAATTTGAAGATGATTTGGAAGCCAAAAGCATGAGTGGGTCCAAAACACAGAAAACATTATTTGCATCACATGTTATCTCAGTTTTGGACCTACTCCTTACTTGCCTTACCAATAATGATCAAATACTGATGCAAAAAAATGACCAAATACTGACTGCGTGATAGAGGCCATTAAAGGCCTGTATACAGGACTTCTTTTCCATCTAAATAAAGCCAATTTCAGAGGCAAATGGCCAAAACCTTACATGGTCAGTAATTTGCATCAGGATTCAATTATGATTTGGAAGCCAAAATTAAAAGTGGGTCCAAATCACAGAAGATAAGCAAATATTTCTATCACAAATTATCTCTGTTTTGGACCCATTCGTGTTTATGCCTTACTACTAGTGATACACCCAAAACTTTTAAAAGAGCTTAGCAGTGAACTAGCAAAACCATTAGCAGATTTATTTAACCAATCACTGGTTACAGGAGTCATCCCAAAAGATAGGAAATTAGCAAATGTTGTGCCCATTCGCAAGAAAGGTAGTAGGGAGGAATCGGGCAACTATAGGTAAGTAAGCCTGACATCAATAGTGGGAAAATGAATGGAAACCATACTTAAAGGGCTTCTGTCACTCCACTAAATTCATTTATTTTTTTTTGGTCTCCCTACAATCCTTATGCTGCGATTTCTTAATATATATAGCTATTACACTGTTTGGTTCAGTAGTTCTATAAAAAAACTGACTTTTATATTATGCAAATTACCTCTCTAGCAGCAGGTAGGGCGGCTACCTGCTGCTAGCAGCCGCATCCTCCATTCATAATGACGCCCCCTCCTCATGTTGATTGACAGGGCCAGCGGACGCGCTCGTCCTCTGACTGGCCCTGTCTTCATTTTAAATCTCGCGCTGGTCTTCAGTTGGCGCAGGCGTACTCAGAGGAGGACGCTCGCTCGGCCGCTCCATCCTCAGTGCGCCTGCGCCGGGTGTACATGTGACGTCATCGGCACAGGCGCGCTGAGGATGGAGCGGCTGAGCGAGCGTCCTCCTCTGAGTGCGCCTGCGCCAACTGAAGACCGGCGCGAGATTTAAAACGAAGACAGGGCCAGTCAGAGGACGAGCGCGTCCGCTGGCCCTGTCAATCAACATGAGGAGGGGGCGTCATTATGAATGGAGGATGCAGCTGCTAGCAGCAGGTAGCCGCCCTACCTGCTGCTAGAGAGGTAATTTGCATAATATAAAAGTCCGTTTTTTGATAGAACTACTGAACCAAACAGTGTAATAGCTATATATATTAAGAAATCGCAGCATAAGGATTGTAGGGAGACCAAAAAAAAATATGAGTTTAGTGGAGTGACAGAAGCCCTTTAAGGAGAGGATTGTGGAACATCTAAAATCCCATGGATTGAAAGATGAAAAATAGCATGGATTTACTTCAGGGAGATCATTTCAAACTAATCTTATAAATTTTTTTGATTGGGTGACTAAAATAATAAATGGAGGAGGTGCAGTAGACATCGCTTATCTAGACTTTAGTAAGGCTTTTGATACTGTCCCACATAGAAGGCTTATCAATAAAGTGCAGTCTTTGTGCTTGGACTCCCATATTGTTGAATGGATTAGGCAGTGGCTGAGGGACAGACAACAGAGGGTTGTAGTCAATGGAGTATATTCAGACCATGGTCTTGTTACCAGTGGGGTACCTCAGGGATCTGTTCTGGGACCCATATTGTTTAATATCTTTATCAGCGAATTTGCAGAAGGCCTCGATGGTAAGGTGTGTCTTTTTGCTGATGACACAAAGATTTGTAACAGGGTTGATGTTCCTGGAGGGATACAGTCCTAACCTCAGTATCTGAGGAAAGCGATTTAGCGGTCATTATTTCAGAAGACTTAAAGGTAGGCAGACAATGTCATAGAGCAGCAGGAAATGCTAGAAGAATGCTTGGGTGTATAGGGATTGGAATTACCAGTAGAAAGAGGGAGGTGCTCATGCCGCTCTACAGAGCACTAGGGAGACCTCATTTGGAGTATTGTGCGCAGTACTGGAGACCATATCTCCAGAAGGACATTGATGCTTTGGAGAGAGTTCAGAGAAGAGCTACTAAACTAGTACATGGATTGCAGAATACAACTTACCAGGAAAGATCAAAGGACCTTAACATGTATAGCTTGAAAGAAAGACGAGACAGAGGGGATATGATAGAAACTTTTAAATACATAAAGGGAATCAACAAGGTAAAAGAGTAGCGAATGTTTAAAGAAGAAAAACTTCTACAAGAGGACATAGTTTTAAATTAGAGGGGCAAAGGTTTAAAAGTAATATCAGGAAGTATTACTTTACTGAGAGAGTAGTGGATGCATGGAATAGCCTTCCTGCAGAAGTGGTAGCTGCAAATACAGTGAAGGAGTTTAAGCATGCATGGGATAGGCATGAGGCCATCCTTCATATTAGATAGGGCCTGGGGCTATTCATAGTATTCAGTATATTGGGCCAAATGGTTCCATTTGCCAACACATTCTATGTAAATGCTGACCAAATATGGTGTGAAGGCGGATGCTTAAACTACAAGATCTGCTTTTTTGGGCTGTTCTTCTGATGAATCAGAAAAATGAATTTTGGGCCACTTCATGGTTAGGTCGCCACCAATAGAAATTAGACCTGAAGCTAACATTGACCTGTAAGGCGGAGTTCACACTTCTGTTATTTGGTCAGTTGTTTCCATCACTTATTGTGAGGCAAATTCAGGCTTACTCTCGGATTAAGTATCATGAATACATCTGCACCTGTTCTGTGGGTTTCACCTGCTTTGCATCTGCTTTGGACTGTCAACTGATCAATTAAGTGAAGTGTGAACTAAGCCTAAGGCTGGGTTCAAACGGGAGTTGCAGGTGCATTGCGGGAAAAGATGCGGGTGCGTTGAGGGAAAATGCACAATTTTTCCGCATGAATGCAAAGAGTTTTAATGCGTTTTGCACTCGCATGAGAAAAATCAGCATGTTTGGTACCCAGACCCGAACCCGGACTTCTTCACAGAAGTTCAGATTTGGGATCGGTGTTGTGTAGATTTTAATATTTTCCCTTATAACATGGTTATAAGGGAAAATAATAGCATTCTTAATACAGAATGCTAAGTAAATTAGGGATGGATGGGTTAGAAAATAAAAATAAAAAATTTAACTAACCTCATCCACTTGTTCGCACAGCCCTGCTTGTCTTCTTTCTTCTTCTATGAGGAACTGAGAGGAAAAGGACCTTTGGTGACGGACCATGTGATGAGCGCAGTGATGTCACCAAAGGTCCTTTTCCTCCCAGGTCCTCAAAGAAGAAGAAAGAAGACAAGCCAGGCTGTGCGAACAAGTGGATGAGGTGAGTTAAATTTTTTTTTTTTTTTAACCCCTCCACCCTAATTTACTTAGCATTCTGTATTAAGAATGCTATTATTTTCCCTTATAACCATGTTATAAGGGAAAATAATAAAGGTTGGGTCCCCATCCCGATCGTCACCTATCAACCATGTGTGAAAATCGCACCGCATCCGCACTTGCTTGCGGATGCTTGCGATTTTCACGCAGCCTCATTCACTTCTATGGGGCCTGCGTTGCATGAAAAACAATATAGAGCATGCTGCGATTTTCACGAAGCGCACAAGTGATGCGTGAAAATCACCACACATGTGCACAGCCCTATTGAAGTGAATAGGTCTAGATTCAGTGCGGGTGCAATGCGTTCACCTCACGCATTGCACCCGTGCGGAATTCTCACCCGTGTGAAAGGGGCTTAAAGGGCTTCTGTCACTCCACAACAGTCTTTTTTTTTTTTTGGGGCTAGTTACATTCATTATAGCGCGATATATGAGAATATAATGTTGTCACTTACTTTCATGCGCCTCTGTTCATTCGGCGCAGGCGCTCTGAGATGAGGAGGCTCGTCTCCTTAGAACTCCCTCAGTGCGCCTGCGCCGATGACGTCTTCTCTTTCAGTGATGTCATCGGCGCAGGCGCACTGAGGGAGTTCTGAGGAGACGAGCCTCCTCATCTCAGAGCGCCTGTGCCGAATGAACAGAGGCGCGCGATTTTTGAAATACTGACAGGGCCGGCCGGAGGAGGAGATCACGGCTGGCCCTGTCAATCAACACGACGAGGGGGCGGTTTTCTGCGGCGGCTACCAGCAAGTAGACGCCCTACTTGCTGGTAGAGACCGGATTTGCATATTATAAAACTTCGTTTTCTCAAGAAAAGGCCGCATGAAAGTAAGTGACAACATTATATTCTCATATATCGCGCTATAATGAATGTAACTAGCCCAACAAAAAAAAAATGACTGTTGTGGGGTGACAGAAGCCCTTTAATAGTAATGCAGTCATTCCATATCTAACAGAACATATTCAAACACATATGTTTGCGCTGCCATAACATGGATTAAAAGAACCTTTTTATTCCACTACTTTATTGGTGCTGCCTCCATGTCCTTATTTTGTTCCACTGAAGAGTCAATGGGACACCTGCAAGGGCGCGCAACATTATCATTATTATTATTTTTTGCTTTACTGAAGAATCCTATATGCTTTTTTTTTGCTCTTTTAGACACACAATAACTATTTTGCTACCAGAAAGGGCTAGCAAAGCACGTTGCCGCACTGCACAGTGATGTACACCAGAATACATTCTGCCTAAAGTTTAATGTCAGGCTGAGATAAACCTAATTTAAAGGCGTTATCCAATCCTTTAAAAATCCCCCCAATATGCAGGGCTTCCCCACACTGAATATACTTACCTGGGTCCCCGCTCCCTGCATCGCTCCTGGTCCCCGCACCGCCGCTGGTGCTTCTCCCCATGCACGGATGAAAACTCACAATGCTAGGGAGGCTCGTCTCCATCCCCACCTTTGGTGGGCTTTTTTATAGGATTGGATAACCCTTTTAACGCGCTTTGTGGTGAATTCATTCAGATTCAAGTACATTTTTTTGAAAAATTCGGCAAAGCGACCAAATTAAATTTTTAAAAACCTTGCTCATCTAAAAATAATGCTGCCAATTAGTCAACAAGTGAGCAAACAGCTGATCGCATCCTTTATTTAGAATGAAACATGCATGATTATAGACAGGACATCGGTCCGTGTAATCACTGAATGTGAAACTGAATATAGGAGGAACAACACCAGCAACTACAGGAACAGATCCTGTAAATGTATAGTATATTTTTTTATCAACCATTAATATTTTAATGTTTTTTTACATATGGCACGCTTTAATGGGACATTCACTAGGTGAGATAAATTATTCTCACACTTGAGTCAATCAGCCTTGTGCTGAAAATGTATTGGTGGAACCTCTCCTTACTAGTGAACAGGTTTCAGATATTTGTCAGTCTATGATTAATGTATGGTCGAAACGCGACAAGTCCGCTCTGATGATGTGCGGTTTTTAATCTGAGTACTGCAATAAAGCTGGTGTTTTATCAAGTCAGCTGGATCCATTCCTGTAATTGCTGGTGTTGTTTTGGGCTTGGATTGGCTGAGGATCCGTGACAGGACTTACTGATTTTCTCCACATTTGGATGCTAGATTTTCCCTGCCTTAACTTCAGTGGGCATGTGCTATTACTGACAAATTACCGCTGGGGACAGTGATAGGCCAAAAGCGGGGACGTGCATGTAGATGGCATGTCACACTTTCAGTCCTCTGGGGACTGAAAGTGCTTTTGATAGGTTCTCGGCACTGGACCTGAAGTGATCTAAAGAGATAAGGTGTTTTTTTTCTTCAGATGCCCACCCCCTGGAGATTAGTTAACATTTTTGACAACCTTTTAACTCTGATCCCAACAGAGTGCAATCTGTATAATACAGCTTATACCCGCAAGTGATATTGCAAGCACAGCTCCTGAGCTCCCCCATTGCTGTACTGTAATAGTACAGTGACTTGCAGGAATTATTTTGCTGCCACAACGTATTATTACAGTGCAGGCAGGGAAAGGGTTAATCTTTGATTTGACAATAAAGTAAGTAATGTCTTAAGTAATCATGTATTCAGGTTATGCACTTGGATGTGTACACACCCTATACACAGGATTGCCAAAACTCCTCCATAATACCCATCCCTGCACTATTAGGCTCCTTTCACACGAGCGAGTTTTCCGTGCGGGTGCAATGCGTGACATGAATGCATTGCGCCCGCACTGAATCCTGACTCATTTATTTCAATGGGTCTGTGTACATGAGCATTGTTTTTCACGCATCACTTGTGAAAATCACAGCATGTTCTATATTCTGCGTTTTTCACGCAACGCTGGCTCCATAGAAATGAAAGGGGCTGCGTGAAAAACACATTGCATCCGCAAGCAAGTGTGGATGCGATGCAATTTTCACTGATGGTTGCTAGTTAGTAAACATTCCGTTTTTTATCACACACGTGCAAAACGCATTTCATTCGCGTGGATAAAGCTGATCAACGGAACGCAATCGCAGACAAAACTCACTGAACTTGCTTGCATAATCGCTTGATTTTTCCGGAACGCACCCGCAACGCATCCGGACCTAATCCGCAACATTTGTCTGCAAGGGGCCTTAATATCATTGTCACAGTGTTCATATTTTATCAGGACTGGTAAAGAATTGGTGAGTTCTACAAATAGACCTGTTTCTAATTTCTCGTCAATAACTGTTTCTGTCTGAAACTAAATACGTTTTAAAAGTTTTTCATTTTAAATATACAGTATAGTCCTTTGAATAAGAGGACCATCCTAATGCCCAAAAGATGAAACTGAAGGCATGCATCAGATTAACAGTAAAGGATAGACATATAATGCACAGAAATAATGTTTGTTGATTAAAGAAATTTAAAAAAACTATGTGCCTGCCACTGAAAATAATATGGTACTAATGCATTTATAAAAGCTGCCAAGCATAGTGCTCCATTCACACTAATGGGAACAAGAGATCCATCAAGGGGTGGGCACAGACTGGCACTAAGCACAATGCATTAATAAAGGGCATAGCTAAGTGCTCTGTGTTCCTGGAAATCGGTGAGAAGGTCTTCAGAAGTTAATGAGGTTTAAATAAAACTTGAGGATGATGTAATTGACTGCAACCAAATACACTGACCTTCTGGAGGAAACGGATCTCTTCATATCCACTATTTAGTCAAGTCACTCTGGCTTCAAGGATTAAACATGAAAGGATGTTATATCAAACTTGTTGCTGTAAAAACTGGGGCAGCTCCATGTTGAACATTTCTTTTTAGTGCCACTGCCAGTTTTCTAACATCTCATGTTTATTCATTCTCAAGAGACACAGAAAAATGCATAAAATATGAATAACAGTCTAGTGCTATGTATAGACATAGCCAAAGCGTGAAAGTATGCAGAAAACTCCTATCCTTCTTTCTAGGGAGGGCAGGGCTGTATTCAGAACTGCCACCTAATATAATCTGGATTTTATCAGGTCATTTTATCAGGTTTATCAAGGCATTTCTTATGGCTTGATTTAATTTGCACTGGAATGAGATGTATGTTTTTGACATTAACTTTCTGGTGCACAAAAGTTGACTTATTCCCCTATTGTATTTAAAGGGATTGTTCAGGATCAGAAAAGTATGGCTACTTTCTTTCAAAAACACCACCAAACCTGTCTGCAGGTTGTGTGTAGTAATGCAGCTCAGCACTATTCATGGAGCTGAGCAATATTATCAGACACAACCCATGGTCAAGGACAGTACCGTTACTGGAACAAAGTAGCTATGTTTTTCTAATCCTGAATTGAATCTCGAGAGGGAGTTTATCTGGAAATCTACTTTGTCTGCCAATGCCGGGTTCTTCTTTCTCCAGAAAAAATGGATCCTTATAGCCCTGTATCGATAATCGAGGTCTGAATAAGGTCACGGTCAAGAATTTATACCCTCTACCACTAATCTCTGAACTCTTTTGATCACAAAATTAGACCTGCGCAGTGCATATAACCTTATCTGCATTTGTGGGGCAACGAGTGGAAGTATCTCATCATGCCCTTCAATCTGTGTAATTCTCCCGTGGTATTCCAGGAGTTCATAAACAACATCTTCTGGGACCTGCTTTATATTTATGTGATAGTGTGACTGGACGATATTCTGATCTATTCTCCGGATTTGACCTCTCACTGTAGGCATGTATGCTTAATATTACAGCGGTTGATAGAGAATCAATTTTATGCCAAACTTGAAAAATGCGTCATTGAGAAGTCTATTTTACTGTTCCTGGGATACATTATTTCTGATACCGGGTTGCAGATGGAACCTGAAAAGCTGAATGTAGTAATGGACTGGCCCCACCCACAGGGTCTTCGCACCCTACAGAGCTTTCTAGGATTTGCAAATTATTATCGCCAGTTCATTCCTAATTTTTTGTCCACCCTTATTAAGAAAGGGGTGAACACCAGAGTCTGGACTCCAGAGGCTGAAGCTGCCTTTGTCTAATTAAAGAAGTATTTTGCCTCTGCTCCTGCACGATCCAGATGTCTCCAGCCAATTCTTTTCAAAAGTGGATGCCTCCTCCATAGGAGCTGGTGCTGTTTTACTACAGAAAGGTCCCAAGGGCATGATGGTTAGGCCTCATGCACACGGCCGTGTTCCGCGGCAGAGAGCGGACCGCGGAAACCCGGCCGGGATTCCTGCTGACAGCATGAGCGTACGGCGTCATTGGTTGTTATGACGCCGTGCGCTTCCTGCAGCCGCTGCTATACAGTAATACACTAGTATAGTGTATTACTGTACAGCAGCGGCTGCATGAAGCGCACAGCGTCATAGCAACCAATGACGCCATACGCTCATGCTGTCAGCAGGAATCCCGGCCGGGTTTCCACGGTCCGCTCTCGGGCGCGGAACAAGGCCGTGTGCATGAGGCCTTACCTGCAGATTTTTCTCCAAGCTCTTCTCCTCCCAGCATCCGGGGATGATCTTTGCCGACCACAAAGACTTTACATATCTGCAGACGGCCCAGCGTTCTACGCCAAGCCACATTAGCTATGCCCAGATGTGCCCCCTTATAGTGGTTAGGTGCAGATGTGCCCTTTTACAATAGCTATGCCCAGATGTGCCCCCTCACAGTGGTTATGCCCAGATATGTGCCCCCTCATAGTAGTTATGCCAAGATTTGTGCCCCCTCACAGTAGATATGCCAACATATGTGCCACCTTCACAGCAGATATACCAAGATATGTGCCCTCTCACAATTGATATCCCAAAGTATAGCAAGAAATGTGCCCTCTTCACAGTGGATATTTCAAGATATTTGCCCCGTCACAGTAGATATGCTAAGATAACTCCCCCCTCAAAGTTGATATGTGCCCCCTTCACAGTAAATATGCCAAGATATGTGCTCCCTTCACAGTAGATATGCCCAGATATGTGCCCCTTCACAGGAAGTGAAAACCTCCCAGTAAATACTCATCTAGTTCCTGCCATGATATCATCTGTATAGTGATATACAGCAGTATATAACAGTGTATAGTGGTATGCAGCAGTGTATAACATTGTGTAGCAGTATACAACAGTATATAAAAGTGTATAATAGTATACAGCAGTATATAGCAGTGTACAGCAGTATACAGCAGTACATAACAGTGTATAACAGTATACAGCAGTATATAACCATGTATAACAGTATCTAGCAGTTTATAACAGCGTATAGTGGTGTACATCAGTAAATAACAGTGTATAGTGGTATACAGCAGTATATAACAGTGTATAACAAAAAAAAATATTTACATGGGAGTGTATGCTAGAGTTAGGGGAGTGATATCATTTACATGGGCCAGAATACTTGAGGGTCTGGGGCAATTTATAGGGGAACAACAGAGAAGATTATAACTACAGGGGGCACTGCAGGGGCATTATAAATCATTGAGGAACTACAGGGTGCATTATAAATACTGTGGGCAGTGGTGGAGGGCATTATTACTACTGAGAGCTCTATGGAAGTGTGTTATAGATTGTCCTTATTTCTACTAAGGGCATCCTATAGGGATCCCTTAATACTACTGAGGGCACTACAGGGAGCCTTATTACCACTGATGGTCAGGGCTTTTTTTCTGGCGGAACGCACCAGAACGGCATTCCGACCCCTTTTGACATCGCAGCCTGCCATGCTCCAGCATCGCAGGCTGCGATGTATCAGCGTGGAGGGACTGGGAGGAGGAGCTGGGGTCCGGTGCGTTCACTGCTCCGGCCCCGCCGCTACAGTACAGTTATAAAATGTGAAATTCAATTAATAATGATTCATGCTGCCCCCTCTGTAGTATAACATTCAATATATCCTACTCACAGGGCTACTGTTATATCGTAATGCAGGCCGGCCGGGCAGACGACCGGCAGCGTGACTGACTGACGTCACGTGCCTGCCCGGCCTACTTTATGAATGAAGCAGGCGGCGCAGGCACGTGACGTCAGTCAGTTATGCTGCCGCTCGTCTGCCCGGCCGGCCTGAATTACGATATAACAGTAGCCCTGTGAGTAGGATATATTGAATGCTATACTACAGAGGGGGCAGCATGAATCATTATTAATTGAATTACACATTTTATAACTGTACTGGAGCGGCAATGGGGGGTCTGTGGATGACACTTAAGGGGTGGGGTGGGGGTCTGTGGATGGCACTGTTATGGGGTGGGGGGGTCTGTGGATGGAACTGTTATGGGGTGGGGGGGTCTGTGGATGGCACTGTTAAGGGGGGGTCTGTGGATGGCACTGTTATGGGGTGGGGGGTCTGTGGATGGCACTGTTAAGGGGGGGGTCTGTGGATGGCACTGATATGGGGTGGGGGGGGTCTGTGGATGGCACTGTTATAGGATGGGGGATCTGTGGATGCCATCCACAGATCCCCCATAACAGTGCCATCCACAGATCCTCCACCCCATAACAGTGCCATCCCCAGATTCCCCATTAACAGTGCCATCCCCATCTGGGGGGTTTCTTTGCTGGGCTGGACTTTTATAGCCCCCCCCAAATTTTACTTGCATCCCTGTTCTCTAAAGGGGAGGTTTTAGGGGGCGGTCCTAGGGGTGGGTAGTGGCGTGGCCAGGGGAGGGGGGGTGAGTTCCACAACCTTTTCTCTGAGAAAAAAAGTCCTGCTGATGGTACTATGGAAGAAGGGCTTTTTTTATATTTAGGCCTCTGTGGGGCCATTGTTACTACTGGGGATACTATGGGGGCATTACTATAACTGGCTACAATATGGTGGGCAAGAATTATTATCACTATTAGGGGCACTATTACTAATAAGGCCACTCTGGAAGGGAAGTAGTATTGGTGGGACTTTGGGGACCACTGTTACTATTGAGAGCAGACTGGGAGGAATATTATTATGGGGAAACCATCTGTATCGCACTAGTCTTGATCGAGCACCATAGTACTCGGGTGTTCGGGGGCTCGGGCCGAGTATAATGGAAGTCAATGGGAGAACCCGAGCATTAAACCAGGTACCCCTTGCTCTGAAGAGGGGAGGGTGCCTGGTTCATAGGAAAATGTCGGAAATTGATGGGAACACCACCAAAATGGTTCTGGAATAGCATGGATATCTGGATGCATCTTGTACTCGTAGGTCGCTGCTGGGAACAATGTTGTCTGAATAGTATGCCACTTTTACAGACTGATAATAATAATACGCAAAAAAACGATAAAAAAAATCGATTTTAGAAGAAAAATTGATGGGAAACATTATTTCCTTTATATTTACATGTATATAAAGTATAAGTCCTGCCAAAAAATACAAGGAAGAGGCACTCCGATACAACCTGTATATCACAATTGTTCATGTAGTGGGACTCCTACACTCATAAAGCCTATGCACTAAGTGAAAGGACTGCCAAAAATTACAAGGAACCAACACACCAATACACCCCTTGTTACACATAAAGGAGGGCATCATACACAGCCTTAAAAAATTATGATTGATGGCCTGCTGGTGACCCTCAAAAACATTTGGAGCAAGGGCCTGCTGATCTGACCATCTAATACATTATGGGCGAGGGCCTGCTCCGGCTCTAGATAACCTGGGGACGATCACACTTCCCTGTGACGACGATCCATTCGGATGTCTGCCCTATAAACTTTCGATGTTATTTTCAGCCCAAACCATGTAGACCATGGGTAACGGGGGAACCAAAGTTCGATTCCGGAGAGGGAGCCTGAGAAACAGCTACGGCTACCACATCCATGCAAGGCAGCATGTGCCCAAATTACCTATTAGGTATAATTAGGTGAGGTCCTGCAGGTCAGCTGACCCAGTAAAAGATTTTAGGTGCAGGTCTGCAAGTGAGCTGACCCTGTAAAAGATTTTAGGTGTGGGCCTGCTGGTGAGCTGACCCTGTAAAAAATTATATGTGAGGGCCTGCTGGTTAGCTGACTCTGCAAAAGATTTTAGGTGCTGGCCTGCTAGTGAGCTGACCCTGTAAAAGATTTTAGGTGCGGGCCTGCTGGTGAGCTGACCCTCTATAACATTATATGCAAGGGCCTTCAGGTGAGCTGACCCTGTAAAACATTTTATGCAAGGGCATGCAGGTGAGCTTACCATCTAAAAAATTAAATGCAAGGGCCAACAGGTGAGCTGACCCTGTAAAAGATTTTAGGTGCGGGTCTGCTGGTGAGCTGACCCTGTAAAAGATTTGAGGTGCGGGCCTGCTGGTGAGCTGACCCTGTAAAATATTTGAGGTGCGGGTCTGCTGGTGAGCTCACCCTGTAAAAGATTTTATGTGCGGGTCTGCTGGTGAGCTGACCCAGTAAAAGATTTTAGGTGAGGGCCTGCTGGTGAGCTGACCCTGTAAAACAATATATGCGAATAAGCATGTTGATATGATGGAAGAGGAGGAGGATGAGAAAAGGAAGATTCAACCATATACCCTTGTTTTTGGTGGAAGGGGTGCATGGGAATACAGTGTATTCAGTACATTATAAGCAACACATTTAAAGTGCCTTTCAGCGTTTTCATGTTAGTAGATCCTGGTGAAGAAGTATCAGCTAATATGTACGACATGTTATTATTATTTTTCGTGTATGAGGGGGGGAGGGGGCTGGCCCATCTCCCGCAGAACCGCGCAGATGCGCTCTGAGATCGGTGGGGCACCACGGAACTAGTTTTATACTACCCTACAAGCTGTAAGGACAGTGGGCGCCCTGCTCTTTTACTCATCACTGAGGTGCTGAAGAAAGTGTTTGCCCAGTCGGGAAATGTTTATTTTCATGCATGCTTGCTGATCCCGCGCTGGCCCACCTCCCTTGAATTAAGCTCAGACTTTTTTGAGTCGTGGTGGGTCACTGTAGAATCGGCTTCGCCGTGTAATGAGAGCGTTTGCCTCGCTGGTCGCTTCTCAGAGAGGACGTCAGGTGGAATAGCGCCCATATATTGATTGTTTTGTGGATTGTAATAATTTAGCGGGTGTGCATACTGATCCCGCGGCGACCAACATAATTTGCTTGGTAAAGACGGCACCTTGAGGCGGTGTCGGGTTGCCGTGGAATCAGGGTGGATTTACCCAGCTGGGGCGAGTAGGGAGGGAACTTTATGTCTCCTGACTCCTAGAAAAACACTTTAGTGAGTGGGGTTGGTCGGTGCTCACATAGATCCCACAGTTACCCATTGCCTGTGACTAGATGCTGGGCTTGCTGTCATGGGGATGGATCATTGCGGAATCACTGGTGTTTAGTATTAAAGGTCTGTACTGAGAGTTGGCACAAGGCTCTCTGGGTTATGATTACTAGGCGTCATGCGCCATATGGTATTTACATGCCTACTCCTAAGGGTAATGATAGTTATTGTTACTATGCTTATAGATTTTATGTAGGCCCACATATTTTGGCCCGCAGTATGTTCATTCAGTTTTTTGACTTTCTGACTTCCTTCTTCTTACGTTTCTCCTTTACTCGGTCTCTGTGTGAAACGCTTATATTTGAGTAAATTTCCGGGGTCTCCTGGGGAGTTGGAGTCGGGAGAGAATCATCTATCGAAAACCCGTCTCACTCAGGGATTCACACGATAGTGGTTGTGTGACAACACCCCTTCCATTAGGGACGCTACCCCATTGTCGGGTCTGGTGTTCCTCTTTTTGTCGCCGCACATAAGGTGGCTTATTTAATTTGCTTCTCTCCTCTTCTTTCTTTTCTCCATCTCTCTCTATTTTAATCTTTCACCTATTACCTCCCCTCCTTTGACTTATCCCTTCCCCTGTCCATATCTCTTGGAAAATGAGTGCTTTCAAGGTTGCCTCATTGAATGTTCGAGGGTTTAGTACTCCACAGAAAAGGTCCCAGATATTATATCAAATGCACAAACAAAAAGTCAGCGTTTTGTTATTGCAGGAAACCCACTTTGGTGAGGGACAAGTACCGGCGATTAAGAATAGATATTTTCCTCACTGGCATCATAGTCCCAGTACTAATTCCCGATCTAGAGGGGTTTCCATAGCCCTTCATAAGTCATTTCAGGGAACGATTGTAGATGTCTGCAAGGATGGAGAGGGGCGTTACATTTTCCTTAAATTAAGGATTAATTCCTCAATGTTTACGATTGCAAACTGGTACCTCCCTAACGTTAAACAGATTTCTTCTTGCAGGTGCTTTCTGAGTAAATTGGAGGAATTTATGGAGGGTCAGGTGATTGTCGGTGGAGATTTCAATTTTACACTGAACCCAGCCCTTGACTCTTCGGCGAGACAGAACACTGCCCCCTGTAGACAACTACGATCTTTACTTGCACGGTTGCACTCCCTTCAACTCATTGATGTCTGGAGGACGCTACATCCCCACGGTAGGGACTATACCTTCTTTTCGTCTCCTCACCAATCGTATAGCCGCATAGACTTTTTTCTCATAAGCCACCATATGCTGGCTTGGAAACCTGAGGCCTCCATTGGTGACATTTTATTTTCCGATCATGCGCCCATATTCTTCTCCGTGGAACTGCCTGATGCACTGGCAAAACCGTGGAATTGGAAATTGAACAATAACCTTTTGAAGGATGTGGTGTGCATGGCGGAGGTACGTGGTGTCATCAATGAATTCCTTCAAATTCACTCTACTGACCCCACGCCACTCCCAATTCAGTGGGAGGCGATGAAATGTGTCCTTAGAGGCACGTTCATAAAACATGGCTCTAGACTGAAGAAGGAAAAAGCGGCGACGCTTGTGAAATTATTGACCCAGGCCCATGATCTTGAGAGATCACACAAGCAGTCACTTTCTACCAGCACACATGTTGAACTGCTTAAGGTGCGGGACTCCATTAAAACCCTGATAGACCAGAAATACAGGAAATTCCGTGACCATGGGAGAAGACTCTTTTATGAATTCTCCAATAAATGTGGACGGCCATTAGCGCGACTGTTACACCCCAGGGGCCCTCAAACCTTCATACCTTGTATTAAGAGGGATGATGGCGCTAACACACATAACCCCACAGACATAGTAGAAGTCTTTAGGGAATATTACTCTAAGCTGTATAATCTTAAAGGTAAATTCTCTGACATGCCACCAACTGTCTTAGAAAAGCGGATTGAGAAATACATCACTGAAACGGCCTTACCCACGATATCTGGGGCGGACAAAGAAAGTTTAGATGCTGATATTTCTGAGGGGGATGTTAGGAACGTCATTAAAAACTCGCCAAGTGGGAAATGCCCTGGCCCTGACGGCTTCACAACGGCCTTCTTTAAACAACTTAGCGACCTACTGGCTCCTTTCCTCGCAAAGGTCTTCAACAGCATTGGTCCTGGGTCTTTATTCCCTAGACAATCGCTAGAGGCACATATAAGTGTTCTCCCTAAACCAGGGAAAGATCATTCTTTGTCAGCTAATTTCCGGCCGATCTCACTGATCAATATAGATATCAAATTGTATTCTAAAATACTAGCAGATAGGTTGGCCCCTGTAATCCCAAACATTGTCCACACAGACCAGGTGGGGTTTGTTCGCGGAAGAGAAGCCAGGGACAATACTATCAAAACAGTGATACTTACAGATATAGCCAGAAACAGTAACTCGCCTTTATGCTTACTCTCGATCGACGCTGAAAAGGCCTTTGACAGGGTCCATTGGTCTTTCCTAGACTCAACATTACGGCAAATTGGGGTAGGCCCAAAATTTTTAAATTGCATACGTGCCCTATACTCAGATCCTACAGCAAAGGTAAGGGTTAATGGGCTATTATCTGCACCCATACCGATTCGTAATGGGACTAGGCAAGGTTGCCCGCTTTCCCCCCTTTTATATGTATTAGTGATGGAGCATCTGGCTGTAGCCCTCTGTGGGAATCCATCCATTCACGGTCTTACAGTTGGGAGCAGGCAGTATAAGACGGCGTTATACGCTGACGATCTCTTATTATATATCACTCAGCCGCGTATTTCTATCCCTTCGATTCTAAAAGAATTTGAACAGTTTGGCCATTTGAGTAATTTTAAAGTTAATTACACAAAATCCGAAATCCTCAATGTAACTGTCCCACATAGTGAATTTGCGAGTCTTCTGTCAGCCTTCAGATTCAAACATCAACCCATCGCCATTAAGTACTTAGGGGTACACATACCAGCTGACAGTAAACACTTATTATCATTGAACTACTTCCCTTTATTGGAAAAGATAATTAAGGATCTTGGGACTTTCAACAAAAAGGAGCTATCGTGGTTTGGTCGGATTAATGCCTTGAAAATGGACATTTTACCTAAATTTTTATATATATTCCAGGCACTCCCACTTTCACCACCATCCTCCTTTTTCCGGAAAGCCAAAACGGCATTCACTCGTTTTATATGGGGGCAGGGTAGCCCTCGGCTAGGTCACTCTACCGTAACCAGATCTAAACCCCCAAGGGGGCGTAGGTTTACCGGACCTCAGGTTGTACCACTCAGCTGCAGTACTCATTAGAGTGTTAGACTGGCACCACCACTCTGGCACGAAACAATGGGTTTGCTTAGAACAAACCCTATGCACCCTTCCTCTTAAACACATTACTTGGCTATCATCTGTGGATCGCCCACGATCTTCTAACCACTCCTTGTTATTGCAACACACCATCAGACTCTGGGACTCATTAATCCGCAAGGGGATGTGTATCAGAAGACTTAGCCCGATTACTCCTATCTTTCATAACCCAGCATTCCGAGCTGGAACAGGTAGGGACTCATTCTTAGGCTTTAGAACCTCGGATGACCCTCGCTTTCATCATCTGATGCAAGGAGGTACATTTCCTTCTTTTTCAGTCCTGTCCAACAGATTCCCGGATAAAAAGATTTCCTGGCTGGAATATGAGCAAATTAAATCATTCGTCTTGTCCAGGGGAGCACAGTGTTCTTTTGGGGCCTCGCTCACAGATTTTGAAAAGTTGTTTACTTTGTCTTCTCCACCGACTCACCTTGTTTCCTTCCTGTACCAGATCCTTCTAAAGGATTCTCATAAGGGTAGCCCGAACTTCATCAAGGGCTGGGAGTCAGATTTAGGCACTAGCATAGCTGAAACAGATTGTCAAAAAGTTTTTCTTTACTCGCACAAGCTGTCTATGGCATGCGCCGCTCAGGAGAAGAACTACAAAATATTATCCCGTTGGTATAGATATCCGGTCAGACTTCATAGAATTTTTCCTTCAGTTTCGGAGTTATGCTGGAGATGTTGCAAAGACAGAGGTACAATGCTTCATGTATGGTGGGGCTGCGACTTAATTAAACCCTTTTGGGATTCAGTATTCCAAGCATTCAATAAAATTTCTCCAAAGCCAGTCAATAACTCTCCTCAAGTGGCGCTCCTCTCCATCCTTCCGGGATCTATGTTGTCTCAAAAGGGGTCATTACTACGATTTTTTATCACAGCAGCTAGGACAGTGATCCCTAGATACTGGCGTTCAACACAGGTTCCCACGATGAGGGATTGGCTTCAAGAAATGCAACAGATAGCCAGAATGGAGGAGATCTCGGCAGAGGCATTCGACTTGTCGAATAAATATAACAAGACATGGACGAGTTGGGCTGCGGCAATGGAGTCCCCGGACTTTCTCGCTATCATGGCAAATGAGGTAAGAAGACCTTTATATATGGTGGTGATGTAGGCTTTAGGTTTTATATCCCCTTTAGCGAAAGAGATATGGTCTCTTCCCTTCCCTTCCCTCTCTCCATCTTCTTTCTTCTTTCTCTCTGTGTTTTTCTTTTTTCTTTTTTGTCGATCACTCTCTGTTGACAACCGGATCAACGAATTATGACAAGACGGAATAAATGTGATAGGACTGTGCGATACTTGTTAGTGCTCGCTGTCTTGCCTTATTGTACCAATACTGTCAGAAATTGTCATGGCGCTCCATCCGGAGCATTGTTATTCTGTAAAGTTTAAACTGAAAACTTCAATAAAACTTGATTAATCTAAGTGGACCTTCTTAGTAACTGCTATGGTGAGGGCACATGTGATGTTACGGGACACATGTTGGCGTAAGGCGGGCACAGCCCACCGTGAAAAATAGTGGCGGCTGGGGACTGCATAACGAGGGACGGCCGCCAACATCAGGCTGCAGAAGGCCTCAGTGTCCACAAGCCTAAATGGCAACATTTTCAGGGCCAGTGATTTGGAAAGTTGTGCATTTAGTGCTATGGCCTGTGGGTGGGTGGTTGTGTATTTGCCCTTGCTTTTAAATGCCTAGGGTAAGGACATTTGTAAGCTGCACTGGGACACGGAAGTGGATGTGGTTGCTGATGATGCTAGCGAAGGTCCAGGTGCAGGGCGGGATGCATCCGGACCTGCGCGTTCGACAGGGGATTGGCCAGCACGTAACACAGGGGAAGAGGAGGCAGTGGTGTGACCTGCAGACACAGATCGTCAAACCAGGCATTCGTCGCACTTATTACGGTGCTTGGATGCCATGTGGCAGATCATGCTGGTGGTGGTGAGGTTGCTAGTGTTCACGCCCCGGCTCATTTTCGTATAGCACAGTTTGCAAACTACTATTCTTTTGTCATCCGTACTTTCCTCAAAAAAGCGCCATACTGCGGAACATCTACCCCTTGGCAAAGGAGATTTCCGCAAGGGGTTGCTCCGTGGAACAGCTGTGGGCCTATGTGGTGTGGCCCACCTTCTCCATTTTTCCACCCCACTGCCTCTTCCAGCCTGTTGCGGTGCTGCCGATCTCTCCCCCTC
This sequence comes from Bufo gargarizans, assembly GCF_014858855.1. Lineage (NCBI taxonomy): Eukaryota > Metazoa > Chordata > Amphibia > Anura > Bufonidae > Bufo > Bufo gargarizans. Next base: position 179,231 of record NW_025334121.1, on the reverse strand, counting down.
TGTACTGCTGTCCTTGCTTGGCTTTCCACCTTCCCATGTTGGGTCAGTGACCTCATCGTCCACCACCTCCTCTTCCACTTCCTCACTCTGATCATCCCCCTGATTTGTTGACCTAACAACAACCTCAGTGATTGACAACTGTGTCTCATCCTCTTCATCAACCTCTTGAGACAGTAATTACGGTTGACTCATTGGCAACTCTGTCTCATCATCATCCACCTCTTTAAACACTAATTGCCGTTCCCCACCGTCATGTTCTTGTGACTGTGGATGTTCAAGAGGTTGGGAATCAGGGCACAAGATTTCATGTTCCTCTTCAAGTGTGCTTGGCGAGAGTGCCAAATCAAGTAATGGCGATGAAAAGAGGTCCTCAAAATATCCAAGTGTGGGATCACTTGTTTGGCCAGACTGTAAATGGTGGAAGAATGGAGAATCAGGGGGTGAGGATTGTGTTGACCAGACTCCTGGCTACTGAGGCTGGACTTTGTGAAAGACAGGGTGGTGCTTAACTGACTGGAAGCATTATCTGCTGCAATCCAACCGACCACCTAGTCGCACTGGTCTGACTTTAAGAGTGGTGTCCTGCGCCACCCTGCAAACTGGGACATGAAGCTAGGTATTTTGGATGATTGTTTTTCTTGTGCTCTGGCAGCAGGCACTGTTTCTCTGCACCCAGGGCCACGGCCTCTGCGTGCACCATCAGCATCACGGCCACTTCCCCGTCCCTTACTGCTCGCCTTCTTCATTTTAAATGTGATATATGCTTAAAAGTATGTCACACGTACAGTAGTGTAGGATTTGGAAGTGTATGTGCAAACAAATTTACAAAGGTATTTGTGATGAGGAAACGTTATACAGGACAGGTACCACAGGTAATGTCACAGTTCGCAGTGTCTGCGGAAAAAGTGTACTGGATGTCACTTATATTTTTAGGGATGCACACACTTTAAACAGGAGATGTGGCGCGGATAATTTAACTGTCTGCAGGGGACACCGTCTACGGGAAAAGCGCAGTGGATGTCACTGATATTTTGCGGATGTGCACACTTTAAACAGGAGATGTGGCGTGGATAATTTAATTGTCCGCACAGGACACCGTGTACGGAAAAAGTGCACTGGATGTCACTGATATTTTAGGGATGTGCACAATTTACACAGGAGATTAGGCGCAAATAATTTAACTGTCCGCAGCGGCCTAGTACACGGACTTTTGCGCAGGATGCGCTAAAAATATGTATTGCTGCTGTCATACATAATAGTCCTTAAAAGGACTTTTGGGTCTTGAAAAGTTTTTTGTATAAAAATGTTCCTATTGCACTCTCTACACTGTCTGTCCTATGCACAGCGCTCCCTAATAGTGATGAGCAGCAGGGGGAATATTTTGCGAATATTTTGTAGAATATTCATCATATATTCGCGAATTCGAGATTATATTCTTGATTGCGAAAATTGGCAATTTAATATTCACGTAATGCTCGCAAAATACAGGCGTGGGTCACTTATGCTACCTTTTCAAGCTGGTGTAAGTTTCCTGAGACTGATGAAAAGGTTGGCACGGCAAAACATTAGAATAGCTTTATATGCAGATAGACTGCTCCAATATATTTGCGCTTGCGAATTTTTGGCAATTAATAATGCGCATATTTTTTCGCAATACGTGCAACTTATGACATCACAGCACTATGCCTGTAGCATGTATGTATAGACAGCAGAACATAGCAGCTACGCTATAGATCAATCTAACCTACACTGACTATCTCCCCCTAACTATCTGAATTATATATATATAAGTTAACTGTCTAATGTAATACAATAAAGCACAGAGCACAGCAATGACACTGCTGTCTCTTTCATAACTGTAGAAAATAACTGCTGCGGAGGTTCTTATATAGTAAGGGGTAGGCAACTTTTCTATTGGTTGCTAGGGATGTTGCTAAGCTGTGACAAAGCCTTCTCATTAGCCCACAAGCTAGAAGAAGGGAGGGATGATCACCTGATGTGTACTGTGTAAAGAAAAAACCAAAACAATTAATCATTACAAATATATAACAGTATATTCTAAATATTTATGTATTCTCGAAGTTCCGATATTCGCGATAAAAATTTGTGATACAAATATTCGCGCTCAACACTACTTCCTAACACTGAGCAATTTAGAGCAGGTTTCGCTACAAACATATATTGCTGCTGTCACACACAGTAGTCCTTACAAGGACTTTTGGGTCTATGAAACATTTTTGTGGAAAAATTAAATTAAATTACATTCCCTACACTCTCTGTCCCTTCCTATGCTCAGCTCTCCCTGACTTAGAATGAGCCAACCAGGTGTCATCGGGTGCTATATAGCACCCGATGACACGTTCCAGACAGAAAATCACTGTAATGCCAGCAGCCAACATGGCTACTGGCATTACAGTGAGGGCAGTACTTACCTGCATATTTATTGGCTGCTTAGCAGCCGCGAAACAAGTGGGAAGGAGACTGGAGCATTGCGCTCTAGCACATGCGGTACTCGCTCGAGTACCGCCATGTGCCGGGCATAGCGGCGCTCGAGCCGAACTGGTATTCGGCAGAGCATGCTCGCTCAACACTATATGGCACTATTATGTCTGCAATATAATATCTGAGGGCATTAGGGAACACAGCAGGCACAGCAGTGGGAGCAGTAGCAGGATAACAATGTTGGGGCACCAGGGGGGAGGGTGATGGAAAGTGAGGAATCTAAGATATCTTTGTTGCAAACTCTGCAGAAACGAGATGTGGCTGAAAGATGTCATGGCAGTCTGGGCAGAATGGAGAAGATAAAGAAAGAGAACGTCTGTATTAAAAGAGACATCACTGGATGTAGGAAGTATTTAGTGCTGAATTTTTCTGTATATTTTTGTTGCATTGTATTTAATGTCTATCTCAATATACAGATGTAGCCAAGCTGAAATTGACTCTGACAACACGTCAAAGGGTTAGCTTGGTTATCTGATGACAAATGCCATTGAAATCCAATAAAAGTGTAGTTAACTTTTTCTTGCCTTTCTTTACTTAACGTGTTAACCATCTGGCTACATCTGTATCTTTAGCAATAGGGCTGGGGGGAGGGGTCGGATTGAGAACTTGGCATGGGAAGAAGGGCAGCCATTAAAATGTTCTTCTCAGGCAGCAGCAAATCTAGAAACGGCCCTGGCTGCAGCATCAACAAGGCAGAGGAGGAGTGCTTCTCCTCCCTCTCCTCTGCACTGTGTTGCTAAGTGTTAAAGAGGACCTTTCATCAGTTTTGACATAGGCTAATTATGGTATTACCTTGGATAAAACAATAACTAGAACACTGCTTCCAAAAATTCATAAAAGAGGTATCTTTATTAGTTAACATGTAGTTAAAAAGACATGTATATGGTTTCATTATCCAAAACCACAAGGAGGTGCAAAAATATGGTCATATTACAAATATTGCAAGCTGTAACAGGTACAAATAAACAAGTAAATCCACACTGTGGCACACCCACACTAAGCAAAGTATTGCACATTATGCAGACCGAAAAAGAGCACCTACACAGGACACCCCTGTATATAATAGCACAGCTAAAAGTTAACAAAATACCATAATATGCAGGTGGTGAACAAAAAGAGACTGCACTCCAAAGCCCCACAAAAAATACCAACAGTGACCATAGTGATCCGGATTATTCAAATCCATATCTGGATGTCCTCTACTTCACCCTCCAAGATACATCTTTGTTAGCTCAACCTATTATTAGTGATGATGGAGTATGCTCGGCCGAACACCTGTTCGGCTCGAGCATCTCGATGCTCGGCACATGGCGATACTCGGCCGAGTACCGCATGTGCTTGAACGCCATGCTCCAGTCTCCTTCCTGCACTTTTCTTGCCTGCTATGCAGCAAATAAACACACAGGTAAGTACTGGCTACTTGTTGGCTGGCCGGAACGTTTTATCGGGTGCTATATAAAACGTGTCATCGGGTGCTCAAAAGTCCTTTTAAGGACTATTTTGTGTGACAGCAGCAATGTATAGTTTTAGGGTACTTTCACACTTGCGGCAGAACGGATCCGACAGGCTGTTCACCATGTGTCACGGCCATGGCCATGACCGTGACTCCTGAACCGCATGCGGTTGTCAGCGGTTTGGTTTGGTTGTCAATCACAGGTGAGGGCAGTGGTATTTGCCTCACCTGTGGTTGCCGCTGGCAACGGTATGTATGTGGCAGCTTTCTATGCTGTGCATGCGGTTGCACCTAGCAACATATCTGTTAGGTGTGTGTGTATGTGTGCACTAGGTTTTGTTATTGTGGGCACTTCCCCTTTAAGTTGGTGTTTCCCATCTCTGGTGCTGGAAGGGTTAACTCCCTTCCCAGTGTGTGTCTGAGTCATTGGGTGTGTCTGACCGTTGGGTGTGGCCTCTTAGGCCTATAAAGCCTCTCACTTTGGCATGGCTCAGTAGGTTGCTTCAGTCATGCTTTGCTGTAGCAGCCTCCTGTGATTTCCATCTTCTTGTAAGGGCCACCCTTCCGGTCATAAGTTCTATTACCGTGATGTGTTGTTGATGTCTTATGTCTTTGCTTTTTAGTGCGGCTATGGATGTCCTGGTTCCTGAGTGTTCATATGTGTGTGCTGTTTCTCTTATGTTGTGTGGACAGCGTTTTCTGAGCACGGGTTCCAGTCAGCAAGGCTGAGACAGGTTTGTGTGGAACTGTTTGGTTCACCTGTCTTATCCATAGTCCTGTTTATGTTCCCCATCTTCATGCTGCTTGGCCAGTGAGACTCCTGCTCCTCCGTGCCTAGGAGGAGTGGGTTGTCTAAGGCTACTTCACACTAGCGTTCTGCTGTCCGCTCGTGAGCTCCGTTTGAAGGAGCTCACGAGCGGAGCAGAACGCTTCCGTCCAGCCCTGATGCAGTCTGAATGGATGCGGATCCGCTCAGACTGCATCAGTCTGGCGGCGTTCAGCCTCCGCTCCGCTCGGCCAGGCGGACAGCTGAACGCTGCTTGCAGCGTTCAGCTGTCCGCCTGGCCGCGCGGAGGCGTGCGGATCCGTCCAGACTTACAATGTAAGTCAATGGGAACGGATCCGCTTGAAGATGACACCATATGGCTCAATCTTCAAGCAGATCCGTCCCCCATTGACTTTACATTGAAAGTCTGAACGGATCCGCTCAGGCTACTTTCGCACTTAGAAATTTTTCAAAGTTATTAATGCAGACGGATCCGTACTGAACGGAGCCTCCGTCTGCATTAATATGATCGGATCCGTTCAGAACGGATCCAATCAAGCGCAAGTGTGAAAGTAGCCTTACTCTGTTCTCTAGTTCAGGGCCGACTTGAGGGCTTGTAGGGACTATAAGGTTCCAGCGTATGAGCCCTCCTACCACCAAGGTCGGCTCATACAGACAGGAGACAGGGTCAGCGTTAGGGATGCAATAGGAGGTGACCTGCTCCCTAATTCTGTGGTCCTGGCCGAGTAGCGACTGGGCATCCTCCATCACCGCACGGCTGAGGACTTCCCCCATCCTCAGCCATGACAGTATGACCGGAAGGGTGGCCCTTACAAGAAGGACGGTTACAGGGTAACAGGAGGACGACTCCAGCAACATGCCTGGAGTACCCCACCAGAGAACTGATCTGGACTGAGACTTTATAGCCCATGTAACCACACCCCACAGTCAGACACACCCAGTGACTCAGACACACACTGGGAAGGGAGTTAACCCTTCCAGCACCAGAGAAGGGAAACACCAACTTAAAGGGGAAGTGCACACAATAACAAAACCTAGTGCGCGCGCACACACACACACCTAACAGAAAGGTTGCTAGGTGCAACTGCATGCACAGCATAGAAAGCTGCCACATACATACCGTTGCCAGCAGCAACCACAGGTGAGGCAAATACCACTGCCCTCACCTGTGATTGACAACCAAACCAAACTGCTGACAACTGCATGCGGTTCAGGAGTCACGGTCATGGCCGTGACACCATGTCAGATCTGTCCTGCGGCTATTTTGCCGTGCCGCCGGACCGCAGCTCCGTCCCCATTGACTATAATGGGGACGGGGCGGAGCTGCGGCGCAGCACGGCGGTGCACGGCAAAAGCCGCCAGACTAAAAAGTACTGCATGTCTGACTTTTTAGTCTGGCGGCTTTCGCCGTGCACCGCCGTGCTGCGCCAGAGCTCCGCCCCCGTCCCCATTATAGTCAATGGGGACGGAGCGGCGGTCCGGCGGCACGGCGAAATAGCCGCAGGACGGATCCGACATGGTGAACAGCCTGTCGTATACGTCCTGCCGCAAGTGTGAAAGTACCCTTAGCTCATCCTGTGCTAAATCCGTGTAACAGGCCGCTGCGGACAGTTAAATTATCCGCGCCAAATATTCTGTTTAAACTACATACCACAAAAAATTTGTAAACAAAATTCCCATAAAAATACTGTTTATTAAATAATGCCGATAAAATCACATAGCATTTTTTGCAATAAATATATATTCAGTATCAACATCCGTGGAAACATAGCGCTATGTATTAGATATCTCCACGTATGTTGACACCAAATATATATTTATTGCAAAAAAAATTATCGGCATTATTTCATAAAAAGTATTTTTATGGGAATTTTGTTTACTCATTTTTTGTGGTGTGTAGATATCAGTTTTTGAGTATCCCAGTCACCGCAGTTAACGCTAATTCAGACCTTATGGTGTTATAATCAATCTCCTGTTTAACCGCCTCCGGACCGCCTAACGCAGATGTGCGGTCCGGAGGCGGCAGCCCTGCGCACAACGATGCATATACGCGTCATCTCGCGAGGGCCGGGATTTCCTGTGAACGAGCGCACACAGGCGCGCACGCTCACAGGAACGGAAGGTAAGCGAGTAGATCTCCAGCCTGCCAGCGGCGATCGCTCGCTGGCAGGCTGGAGATCTGATTTTTTTAACCCCTAACAGGTATATTAGACGCTGTTTTGATAACAGCGTCTAATATACCTGGTCCTCTGGTGGTCCCTTTTGTTAGGCTCGACCACCAGAGGACACAGGTAGGTCAGTAAAGTCGCACCAAACACCACACTACACTACACCCCCCCCCGTCACTTATTAACCCCTTATGAACCCCTGATCACCCATGATCACCCCATATAAACTCCCTGATCACCCCCCTGTCATTGATCACCCCCCTGTCAGGCTCCGTTCAGACGTCCGTATGATTTTTACGGATCCACGGATACATGGATCGGATCCGCAAAACACATGCGGACGTCTGAATAGAGCCTTACAGGGGGGTGATCAATGACAGGCGGGTGATCACCCATATACACTCCCTGATCACCCCCTGTCATTGATCACCCCCCTGTCATTGATCACCCCCTGTAAGGCTCCATTCAGACATCCGCATGTGTTTTGCGGATCCGATCCATTTATCCATGGATCCGTAAAAATCATACGGACGTCTGAATGAAGCCTTACAGGGGGGTGATCAATGATAGGGGGGTGATCATCCATATACACTCCCTGATCACCCCCTGTCATTGATCACCCCCCTGTAAGGCTCCATTCAGACGTCCGTATGATTTTTACGGATCCATGGATACATGGATCGGATCCGCAAAACACATGCGGACGTCTGAATGGAGCCTTACGGGGGGGTGATCAATGACAGGCGGGTGATCACCCATATACACTCCCTGATCACCCCGTCATTGATAACCCCCCTGTAAGGCTCCATTCAGACGTCCGCATGTGTTTTGCGGATCCTATCCATGGATCCGTAAAAATCATACGGACGTCTGAATGGAGCCTTACAGGGGGGGTGATCAATGACAGGGGGGTGATCACCCTGATCACCCCCTGTCATTGATCACCCCCCTGTAAGGCTCCATTCAGACGTCCGCATGTGTTTTGCGGATCCGATCCATGCATCCATGGATCCGTAAAAATCATACGGACGTCTGAATGGAGCCTTACAGGGGGGGTGATCAATGACAGGGGGGTGATCACCCTGATCACCCCCTGTCATTGATCACCCCCCTGTAAGGCTCCATTCAGACGTCCGCATGTGTTTTGCGGATCCGATCCATGTATCCATGGATCCGTAAAAATCATACGGACGTCTGAATGGAGCCTTACAGGGGGGGGTGATCAATGACAGGGGGGTGATCACCCTGATCACCCCTGTCATTGATCACCCCCCTGTAAGGCTCCATTCAGACGTCCGCATGTGTTTTGCGGATCCGATCCATGGATCCGTAAAAATCATATGGACGTCTGAATGAAGCCTTACCAGGGGGTGATCAATGACAGGGGGGTGATCAGGGAGTCTATATGGGTGATCACCCCCCTGTCATTGATCACCCCCCTGTCATTGATCACCCCCCCCCCCCCCCCCCCCAAGGCTCCATTCAGACATTTTTTTGGCCCAAGTTAGCGGAAATATATATTTTTTTTTGTTTGTTTTTTCTTACTAAGTCTCATATTCCACTAACTTGTGTCAAAAAATAAAATCTCACATGAACTCACCATACACCTCACGGAATCCAAATGCGTAAACATTTTTAGACATTTATATTCCAGACTTCTTCTCACGCTTTAGGGCCCCTAAAAAGCCAGGGCAGTATAAATACCCCACATGTGACCCCATTTCGGAAAGAAGACACCCCAAGGTATTCCGTGAGGGGCATATTGAGTCCATGAAAGATTGAAATTTTTGTCCTAAGTTAGCGGAAAGTGAGACTTTGTGAGAAAAAACTAAAAAAATCAATTTCCGCTAACTTATGCAAAAAAAATAAAAAATTCTATGAACTCGCCATGCCCCTCATTGAATACCTTAGGGTGTCTTCTTTCCAAAGTGGGGTCACATGTGGGGTATTTATACTGCCCTGGCTTTTTAGGGGCCCGAAAGTGTGAGAAGAAGTCTGGGATCCAAATGTCTAAAAATGCCCTCCTAAAAGGAATTTGGGCACCTTTGCGCATCTAGACTGCAAAAAAGTGTGACACATCTGGTATCGCCATACTCAGGAGAAGTTGGGCAATGTGTTTTGGGGTGTCATTTTACATATACCCATGCAGACAAATACAGCTAGTCAATACTGCAGTTACATTGTTGGTTGACAAATTAAAAACAATTTTGACCGTGAAGTAATTGTATAAAATTCGCCTGTCACACTGTTGTATGACCTCAAGAATTTTTTTCTGTTTATGACACGGGCACTGCTTTACTCTCAGTGAACTTAATTGTTGACAATTGGCGGTTACATTGTCGCCTGACATAAACCATCTGTTAGTTTGGTGGGTGAACGCAAAGAATGAGGAGAGCGTGAAATAAGGGACGTGGCCTAAGTCGTGGTGCTGCTGGTGGAGCGCCTGTTGCAGGGAGAGGACGTGGTCGATCTGTGCCAGCTACAAGCACAAGTGAAACACCTTTCTCAGGTGCGAGTAGGCAACAGAACCTTCAGCGTTATTTGGTAGGGCCGAATGCGGTTCTACGAATGGTGAGGCCAGAACAAGTACAAGCAATAGTAGATTGGATGGCTGACAGTGCCTCCAGTTCCTTCACATTGTATCCCACCCAGTCTCCTGCTGAAAGATCAGAGTTGGCACCTGCAGCCCAAGGCCATCAGTCTTTCACCTCACCCCCTTGCAAATCATCCAAGCAGTCTGACCCCCAAGTCATGGAGCAGTTTTTCTGCCTTTTGATGACTCTGCTAGCAGGGTTTCCCAGGGCCATCCCCATAGCCCTGCTCCGGGCCATCCACATATCCAACCACTTATGTTTCAGGATGAGAACATGGGAGTACCACCACAGCACGTCTCGGATGATGACGAAACACAGGTGCCAACTGCTGTGGCTTTCTGCAGTGTGCAGACCGACAAGAAGGGCAGGGTGAAGACTGGGTGGAAGATGATGTCCTTGGAAGGACAATGAGGTCCTTGACCCCACATAGAATCAATCTTATGCGAGTGACCTGTGTAGTTCGGAGAAAGACGCCGTGGTCGCACAAAGGCACCAGCACAGCAAAAGCATCTGTTACATTCTTGGGTGACATTTTACCAATTTTGACGTACACAAACCCCTGCTCTGCATAGGTAACAGGGACCTAATTTTTGTAAATCGTCTGTTCCATTGGTGGGTGACATTAACCCATTTTTGCAGATGAAAAACCCCTGCTCTGCATAAGTGACAGGGACATAAATTTCAAAAATTTGTCTTTAATTGACGCGCCCCCTCCTTTCATTCGACCCTTCCGCTTTGACAATTTCTCCCACATTTCCGCTCGATCACATTTAAGCCATTGACCTCCCTTGGATGTGTTATCCCTTTCTAACGCTCCCTCTCCAGCGTGGAACCCTGATTCCCCGCTAACCGTGATCAACCTGGTAGGCGCAGAAAAGAACATCGAAAGTTGATAGAGAAGATATCCAATTAGATCATGGAACATGGTTGAGCAGTAAGTGTGCATACGCTTACACGTACTGACTGATGGGTCTGCCCCTTTCAACTTCTGGGTCTCCAAATTGGCACATGGCCTGAGCTTGTCCTTTATGCCTTGGAGGTGCTGGCCTGCCCTGCAGCCAGTGTATCGTCTGAAAGTTTGTTTAGCATGGCTGGAGGGGGTTATCACAGGTTATATTTCCCAATGTTTTGGGGTTTCCCATAACATAAACAAAAAATAATAATTTAAACCAAAAAACAATGTTGGCTACCTCCTCCACCGCCGTTTCCACCTACACCGCCACATCCACCACCTCCTCAACCTCCTACTCCATATGGACCTCCTCCTCCTAGATCAATATTATTATTTTTTATTTTTACGTATTTTATGTTATTAAGTCATTTCCCTTTCCACATTAAGTAATTTCCCTCTCCACTTGCCATGCTCTTAACCACATTCTTCTGCCATTTGCAGCCCTCTAGCCCTTTCCATTACTTTTTTAGAGCCATTTTAGTTCTCAAAAGTTCGGGTCCCCATTGACTTCAATAGGGTTCGGGGTCAAGTTAGTTTTGTGAAGTTCGGCCGAACCCGTCGAACATCCAGGTGCCCGCTCAACTCTGAATATGATCTTCCAAATAGTATGTTGTTAAATCATTATCAATTAAGATGTGGGTTAAAAGAAATATGGGGGAATTTATCATGGGCAGAATATTTGGGCAGAATGCCAAGAGTGTGCAAAGCAGTAATCAAAGCAAAAGGTGGCTACTTTGAAGAACCTAGAATATGACATATTTTCAGTTGTTTCACACTTTTTTGTTATGTATATAATTCCACATGTGTTAATTCATAGTTTTGATGCCTTCAGTGTGAATCTACAATTTTCATAGTCATGAAAATAAAGAAAACTCTTTGAATGAGAAGGTGTGTCCAAACTTTTGGTCTGTACTGTAGCTAGAGATGAGCGAATTGAATTTGATGAAGTGGAATTGCACCGAATATGAACTTCCTTACCAAAGTAATGGTAAAGTAGAGGAAAAGATTATTCAAGGTGTAGGGAAAGGATAGGGAGGAATCATTCCACAGCACTTATGTTGCACAATGTTCAGTAGGGGAGGTTACAGCCTGGGTAATAGGAACAATCCTATAACACCTTGCTGCACTGACTGGGGACCCAAATAGCCATTCTACAATTTTCTGTAATTCTAACAAACCGTTCTTGTTATTGGGGTGCAAGTGCTGTTTGATACAGCCATTAACAGAGTTTATTACAAGGAAATATTTCTACGTCTTATTTGCCCTTGTGCGGTGCAGTTATATGTTCTAAAGCAATTTTTGGCTTGTATTAGTAGGACTTATTAGCCGTTGTGTGGTGAAGTGCTAAAATTACAGCCCTTTTTGGCGTGTATTAGTGGCACAAAATAAATATTTATTTGCCATTCAGAGGAGCAGTTATATGTAGGGATGAGCGAACTCGAACTGTATAGTTCGGGTTCGTACCGAATTTTGGGGTGTCCGTGACACGGACCCGAACCCGGACATTTTCGTAAAAGTCCGGGTTCGGGTTCGGTGTTCGTCGCTTTCTTGGCGCTTTTGTGACGCTTTCTTGGCGCTTTTTGAAAGGCTGCAAAGCAGCCAATCAACAAGCGTCATACTACTTGCCCCAAGAGGCCGTCACAGCCATGCCTACTATTGGCATGGCTGTGATTGGCCAGAGCACCATGTGACCCAGCCTCTATTTAAGCTGGAGTCACATAGCGCCGCCCGTCACTCTGCTCTGATTAGCATAGGGAGAGGTTGCGGCTGCGACAGTAGGGCGAGATTAGGCAGATTAACTCCTCCAAAGGACTTGATTAATCGATCGATCTGCAGCTGTGCATCATTGAGCCGCTGAAATTCAATTGCTCACTGTTTTTAGGCTGCCCAGACCGTTTGTCAGTCACTTTTTTCTGGGGTGATCGGCGGCCATTTTGTGTCTTGTGCGGTGCTGCGACCAAGTGCATCCAAGCTGCGACCAAGTGCATTTAACCCTCAATGGTGTGGTTGTTTTTTGGCTAAAGCCTACATCAGGGTGAAGCTGTCACACCAAGTGCATTTAACCAGCAATAGTCTGTTTATTTTTTGGCCATATACTACATCAGGGGCAAGCTGCGCCTCTCACCAAGTGCATTTAACCCTCAATGGTGTGGTTGTTTTTTGGCTAAAGCCTACATCAGGGTGAAGCTGTCACACCAAGTGCATTTAACCAGCAATAGTCTGTTAATTTTTTGGCCATATACTAAATCAGGGGCAAGCTGCGCCCGTCACCAAGTGCATTTAACCCTCAGTAGTGTGGTTGGTCAAGCTATCACACCAAGTGCATTTAACCAGCAATAGTCTGTTCATTTTTTGGCCATATACTACATCAGGGGCAAGCTGCGCCCTTCACCAAGTGCATTTAACCCTCAGTAGTGTGGTTGGTCAAGCTGTCACACCAAGTGCATTTAACCAGCAATAGTGTGGTTATTTTTTGGCCATATCCCAGTCTAATTCTGTCACTAAATCCATACCGGTCACCCAGCGCCTAAATACTAGGCCTCAAATTTATATCCCGCTAAATCTGTCGTTACCGCTGTCCTGTTGTGGATGGGCAAGTTATTTAGTGTCCGTCAAAGCACATTTTTTGTTCTGGGTTGAAATACAATTCCCAATTTAGCAATTTCATAATTTAGTGGTTTCTGCTATATCAGAGCTATTTGAAATCTATCCCTAAAAGGGTATATAATATTCAAGGTGCACATAGGGTCATTCAGAATAACTTCACACACACGCTACTGTGCATTTCCAAGTCTAATTCTGTTAGTAAATCCATACCGGTCACCCAGCGCCTAAATACTAGGCCTCAAATTTATATCCCGCTAAATCTGTCGTTACCGCTGTACTGTTGTGGATGGGCAAGTTATTTAGTGTCCGTTAAAGCACATTTTTTGTTCAGGGTTGAAATACAATTCCCAATTTAGCAATTTCATAATTTAGTGGTTTCTGCTATATCAGAGCTATTTGAAATCTATCCCTAAAAGGGTATATAATATTCAAGGTGCACATAGGGTCATTCAGAATAACTTCACAAACACGCTACTGTGCATTTCCAAGTCTAATTCTGTCACTAAATCCATACCGGTCACCCAGCGCCTAAATACTAGGCCTCAAATTTATATCCCGCTAAATCTGTCATTACTGCTGTACTGTTGTGGATGGGCAAGTTATTTAGTGTCCGTCAAAGCAAATTTTTTGTTCTGGGTTGAAATACAATTCCCAATTTAGCAATTTCATAATTTAGTGGTTTCTGCTATATCAGAGATATTTGAAATCTATCCCTAAAAGGGTATATAATATTCAAGGTGCACATAGGGTCATTCAGAATAACTTCACACACACGCTACTGTGCATTTCCAAGTCTAATTCTGTCACTAAATCCATACCGGTCACCCAGCGCCTAAATACTAGGCCTCAAATTTATATCCCGCTGAATTTGAATACAATACATTGGGCCAAATAATATTTTTGTTGTTGTGGTGAACCATAACAATGAGGAAAAAATCTAGTAAGGGACGCGGACGTGGACATGGTCGTGGTGGTGTTAGTGGACCCTCTGGTGCTGGGAGAGGACGTGGCCGTTCTGCCACATCCACACGTCCTAGTGTACCAACTACCTCAGGTCCCAGTAGCCGCCAGAATTTACAGCGATATATGGTGGGGCCCAATGCCGTTCTAAGGATGGTAAGGCCTGAGCAGGTACAGGCGTTAGTCAATTGGGTGGCCGACAGTGGATCCAGCACGTTCACATTATCTCCCACCCAGTCTTCTGCAGAAAGCGCACAGATGGCGCCTGAAAACCAACCCCATCAGTCTGTCACATCACCCCCATGCATATCAGGGAAACTGTCTGAGCCTCAAGTTATGCAGCAGTCTTTTATGCTGTTTGAAGACTCTGCTGGCAGGGTTTCCCAAGGGCATCCACCTAGCCCTTCCCCAGCGGTGGAAGACATAGACTGCACTGACGCACAACCACTTATGTTTCCTGATGATGAGGACATGGGAAAACCACCTCAGCATGTCTCTGATAATGACGAAACACAGGTGCCAACTGCTGCGTCTTTCTGCAGTGTGCAGACTGAACAGGAGGTCAGGGATCAAGACTGGGTGGAAGACGATGCAGGGGACGATGAGGTCCTAGACCCCACATGGAATGAAGGTCGTGCCACTGACTTTCACAGTTCGGAGGAAGAGGCAGTGGTGAGACCGAGCCAACAGCGTAGCAAAAGAGGGAGCAGTGGGCAAAAGCAGAACACCCGCCGCCAAGAGACTCCGCTTGCTACTGACCGCCGCCATCTGGGACCGAGCACCCCAAAGGCAGCTTCAAGGAGTTCCCTGGCATGGCACTTCTTCAAACAATGTGCTGACGACAAGACCCGAGTGGTTTGCACGCTGTGCCATCAGAGCCTGAAGCGAGGCATTAACGTTCTGAACCTGAGCACAACCTGCATGACCAGGCACCTGCATGCAAAGCATGAACTGCAGTGGAGTAAACACCTTAAAACCAAGGAAGTCACTCAGGCTCCCCCTGCTACCTCTTCTGCTGCTGCCGCCTCGGCCTCTTCTGCTGCTGCCGCCTCGGCCTCTTCCTCCGCCTCTGGAGGAACGTTGGCACCTGCCGCCCAGCAAACAGGGGATGTACCACCAACACCACCACCACCTCCGTCACCAAGCGTCTCAACCATGTCACACGGCAGCGTTCAGCTCTCCATCTCACAAACATTTGAGAGAAAGCGTAAATTCCCACCTAGCCACCCTCGATCCCTGGCCCTGAATGCCAGCATTTCTAAACTACTGGCCTATGAAATGCTGTCATTTAGGCTGGTGGACACAGACAGCTTCAAACAGCTCATGTCGCTTGCTGTCCCACAGTATGTTGTTCCCAGCCGCCACTACTTCTCCAAGAGAGCCGTGCCTTCCCTGCACAACCAAGTATCCGATAAAATCAAGTGTGCACTGCGCAATGCCATCTGTAGCAAGGTCCACCTAACCACAGATACGTGGACCAGTAAGCACGGCCAGGGACGCTATATCTCCCTAACTGCACACTGGGTAAATGTAGTGGCAGCTGGGCCCCAGGCGGAGAGCTGTTTGGCGCACGTCCTTCCGCCGCCAAGGATCGCAGGGCAACATTCTTTGCCTCCTGTTGCCACCTCCTCCTTCTCGGCTTCCTCCTCCTCTTCTTCCACCTGCTCATCCAGTCAGCCACACACCTTCACCACCAACTTCAGCACAGCCCGGGGTAAACGTCAGCAGGCCATTCTGAAACTCATATGTTTGGGGGACAGGCCCCACACCGCACAGGAGTTATGGCGGGGTATAGAACAACAGACCGACGAGTGGTTGCTGCCGGTGAGCCTCAAGCCCGGCCTGGTGGTGTGTGATAATGGGCGAAATCTCGTTGCAGCTCTGGGACTAGCCAATTTGACGCACATCCCTTGCTTGGCGCATGTGCTGAATTTGGTGGTGCAGAAGTTCATTCACAACTACCCCGACATGTCAGAGCTGCTGCATAAAGTGCGGGCCGTCTGTTCGCGCTTCCGGCGTTCACATCCTGCTGCTGCTCGCCTGTCTGCGCTACAGCGTAACTTCGGTCTTCCCGCTCACCGCCTCATATGCGACGTGCCCACCAGGTGGAACTCCACCTTGCACATGCTGGACAGACTGTGCGAGCAGCAGCAGGCCATAGTGGAGTTTCAGCTGCAGCACGCACGGGTCAGTCGCACTACAGAACAGCACCACTTCACCACCAATGACTGGGCCTCCATGCGAGGCCTGTGTGCCCTGTTGCGCTGTTTCGAGTACTCCACCAACATGGCCAGTGGCGATGACGCCGTTATCAGCGTTACAATACCACTTCTATGTCTCCTTGAGAAAACACTTAGGGCGATGATGGAAGAGGAGGTGGCCCAGGAGGAGGAGGAGGAGGAAGAGGGGTCATTTTTAGCACTTTCAGGCCAGTCTCTTCGAAGTGACTCAGAGGGAGGTTTTTGGCAACAGCAGAGGCCAGGTACAAATGTGGCCAGCCAGGGCCCACTACTGGAGGACGAGGAGGACGAGGATGAGGAGGAGGAGGAGGTGGAGGAGGATGAAGCATGGTCACAGCGGGGTGGCACCCAACGCAGCTCGGGTCCATCACTGGTGCGTGGCTGGGGGGAAAGGCAGGACGATGACGATACGCCTCCCACAGAGGACAGCTTGTCCTTACCCCTGGGCAGCCTGGCACACATGAGCGACTACATGCTGCAGTGCCTGCGCAACGACAGCAGAGTTGCCCACATTTTAACCTGTGCGGACTACTGGGTTGCCACCCTGCTGGATCCACGCTACAAAGACAATGTGCCCACCTTACTTCCTGCACTGGAGCGTGATAGGAAGATGCGCGAGTACAAGCGCACGTTGGTAGACGCGCTACTGAGAGCATTCCCAAATGTCACAGGGGAACAAGTGGAAGCCCAAGGCCAAGGCAGAGGAGGAGCAAGAGGTCGCCAAGGCAGCTGTGTCACGGCCAGCTCCTCTGAGGGCAGGGTTAGCATGGCAGAGATGTGGAAAACTTTTGTCAACACACCACAGCTAACTGCACCACCACCTGATACGCAACGTGTTAGCAGGAGGCAACATTTCACTAACATGGTGGAACAGTACATGTGCACACCCCTCCACGTACTGACTGATGGTTCGGCCCCATTCAACTTCTGGGTCTCTAAATTGTCCACGTGGCCAGAGCTAGCCTTTTATGCCTTGGAGGTGCTGGCCTGCCCGGCGGCCAGCGTTTTGTCTGAACGTGTATTCAGCACGGCAGGGGGCGTCATTACAGACAAACGCAGCCGCCTGTCTACAGCCAATGTGGACAAGCTGACGTTCATAAAAATGAACCAGGCATGGATCCCACAGGATCTGTCCGTCCCTTGTCCAGATTAGACATTAACTACCTCCCCTTAACCATATATTATTGGACTCCAGGGCACTTCCTCATTCAATCCTATTTTTATTTTCATTTTACCATTATATTGCGAGGCTACCCAAAGTTGAATGAACCTCTCCTCTGTCTGGGTGCCAGGGCCTAAATATATGCCAATGGACTGTTCCAATGTTGGGTGACGTGAAGCCTGATTCTCTGCTATGACATGCAGACTAATTCTCTGCTGACATGAAGCCAGATCCTCTGTTACGGGACTTCTCTCCTCTGCCTGGGTGCTGGGCCTAAATATCTGACAATGGACTGTTGCATTGGTGACTGACGTGAAGCCTGATTCTCTGCTATGACATGCAGACTAATTCTCTGCTGACATGAAGCCAGATTGTCTGTTACGGGACCTCTCTCCTCTGCCTGGGTGCTGGGCCTAAATTTATGAAAATGGACTCTTACAGTGGTGGGTGACGTGAAGCCTGATTCTCTGCTATGACATGAAGACTGATTCTCTGCTGACATGAAGCCAGATTGTCTGTTACGGGACCTCTCTCCTCTGCCTGGGTGCTGGGCCTAAATTTATGAAAATGGACTGTTACAGTGGTGGGTGACGTGAAGCCTGATTCTCTGCTATGACATGAAGACTGATTCTCTGCTGACATGAAGCCAGATTGTCTGTTACGGGACCTCTCTCCTCTGCCTGGGTGCTGGGCCTAAGTTTATGAAAATGGACTCTTACAGTGGTGGGTGACGTGAAGCCTGATTCTCTGCTATGACATGAAGACTGATTCTCTGCTATGACATGAAGACTGATTCTCTGCTGACATGAAGCCAGATTGTCTGTTACGGGACCTCTCTCCTCTGCCTGGGTGCTGGGCCTAAATTTATGACAATGGACTGTTGCAGTGGTGGCTGACGTGAAGCCTGATTCTCTGCTATGACATGCAGACTGATTCTCTGCTGACATGAAGCCAGATCCTCTGTTACGGGACCTCTCTCCTCTGCCTGGGTGCTGGGCCTAAATATATGCCAATGGACTGTTGCAGTGGTGGCTGACGTGAAGCCTCATTCTCTGCTATGACATGCAGACTAATTCTCTGCTGACATGAAGCCAGATTGTCTGTTACGGGACCTCTCTCCTCTGCCTGGGTGCTGGGCCTAAATTTATGAAAATGGACTCTTACAGTGGTGGGTGACGTGAAGCCTGATTCTCTGCTATAATGATTGTAGTGGATGGCACTCCTGTTTGTGGTAGTCGGTGCTCAGCGGAAGAGGTCTGTCAGAATATACTTATATAAACCACGGCACTCGATATATTGCAAAATAAGATTCTTTTTTATTTATTGTCCATCCCAAATGGATCTTTTTGTAAATACACTGGCCAACGTTTCGGTCTGTTAGGACCTTGATCACGGCCTGAAAAATATATAGGTACAACATTTTTTAGTACCTCATAGGTACAATATTAATGGACAATAATTGGTACAGAAATTGTCAGAACAAAATAATAGAAAAAATATTACAACTTCAATAGATGTCTGTCACAATTATATAGAATCAATAAAGTAAATAAATTAAGTGCGCCATATGGGGCAGGTTGGATAATGCTTGGCAGGACGTAGAAGTTGTCTGTGTCTTCGTTGTAAGAATTATTGTGGGACCTGTATATAAAAGGGTCATAGAGTATGTAAGTACAGGTTACTCTAATACTGCAATCGACGATGTGGGTTAAAGCAGAACATACTTGTATGGTCACAGAGTATGGTCATTGACTAGCCTATGAGGGAAACTCACAGAATAATCATGTCAAGGAGGTTTGCAAGTATATAAATGTCATGGGTTTGACATTAAATAGGTAGATATAGACTCTTGTGATGGGGAACAGTGCAATCGTGTCTACTGGATAAGCTTGGAGCTGATGAGAGCCATATTAATGTAGCTATACATTAATATACCTTGTGAGAGCCATATCAATGTAGCTACATATTAGTGTACCTTGTGGTCAGGATTCACAGAGATAAGTAATAGGGATCAGCGACAAAACAAAGTATAATTGATCCAGGAAAACACTAATATTGAGCATATATATATATACAGAGAACGGCTAAAGGCAGTGCGTCTGGCATAATAATATAGCATAATATAACATGTCATGGAGACAGACCTTAGTGCAGGAGACCGGAGATATCGGGAGGACCTGGTGTGTCCGTGCTCATAGCGAGTTTAAATGGGGAGATAGGGGAGATTTGCGCAGGCGCCGGCGTCTCTCTGCTTTTGCCGAGGTATCGCGAGGACAGTGACGTCACTCGCGCATGCGTAGTGGTTCGTATTCACAGGTTAGGTAGAGCCAGGGCTCGCTTTGTATTGCGCATGCGCTTGGAAGTAGAGGAACGTATCTATGAGGATCGCCACAGTTCTAGATACTGTATCATATACTGTGTATGTTTATTGTACAATATAATCGGCTCCATGATATATGCTATATATGAAAGTCTATTATGGCAACTAATAATTAACACTCTTTGATAATATACTACCTGTGTTGTTGAGACTATGGGGGTCATTTTGTCTGTGGAAATAGGAGAAAAGAAAGTTAGAATTGTAGAATATACAATTATCTAAACAAATAATTAATAGCATACAAATGGATATCCTAATAGACTTATTGCGTTATAGTCTATTTATTCGTATGGGTGCTAGTTTGTAGAAAAGAACATATGAAACGTCAAATCCAAGGAATATGGTTCCCATTAATTCCTTGCTTCCTTGCAGAAAATTGTTTATAGGTTAAGTTAAATCCTGAAATCAAAGTCCCTGTTCATTCCATGGGGGAAAAGAGTCTTTAACTCGAAGATCCAGAATGATTCCCGTTCTTTGAGACGAGCGATTCTATTGCCTCCGCGTCGGCTTTGTGACACATATTCTAGCACCTGGAATTGAAGCTGGTTGATCTGATGTTTATTTGATATGAAGTGATGTGGGACCGGGAGTTCAGTTCTATTGCATCGGATGTCGGACTTATGTTTGGATATACGGTCACGTACGCATTGGGTCGTTTCGCCTACATATGCCAGGCCACATGGGCATTTAATAAGATAGACTACAAAGGACGAGTTACAAGTATAAAAATCTTTTGCTTGATAGATTTTGCCCGAGTTGGGATGTGTAATCCTATTTCCCTTCATGACATTGGTGCACTGGGCACAATGTAGGCATGGGTAGGTGCCCGTCTTGCGGGGGGCCAGAGTGGTTTGTCGTATTTGTGGTAGGGAATGAGCCCACATCAGCCTGTACTAATTTGTCTTTGAGATTGGTGGGACGTTTATAACACATACGGATTGGGTTACTGAACTCGGACACTTTGGGATATGACCGTTCTAATATGGACCAATGTTTTTTAATTATATTTTGGATCTTTGATACAGAAGGATGGTAGGTGGTTATGAAAGGAATACGTGGGGAAGCTACAGGTCTGGAGGAGCATGAATGAGTTTGCTGGGCTAGGGTCAGTTCGTCTTCAAGTAATCTAGTGGGGTAGCCTCTATCCGTAAATTTGCTTGCCATTTCTTTGAGGCGTTGTTTGCAGAGTGAGGGGTCGGCTACTATTCTAGTTACTCGTGTAAACTGAGATCGTGGTAAGGATTGCTTGGTATTGCGAGGGTGGCAGCTGGAATAATGAAGCAGTGTGTTACGGTCAGTGGGTTTTCTGAAAAGATCAGTGGTTAATGAGCCGGTTGGAGTCCTAACTACCAATGTATCTAAAAAGCTTATCCTGTTTGAGTCCGTATGAGAGGTAAAAGAAAGATCCTGATCTTGTTGGTTAATGTGGTCAATAAACTGTGAGAGTGAGTCACTATCGCCGGTCCAGATACAGAAAATGTCATCGATATATCGATGCCAAGTTAGTGCAAATTGTTGAAAAAGAGAGTTAGAGTAGACATAGTCTTCCTCAAATTTTGCCATGAAGGCATTTGCGTAGGGTGGCGCTACGTTAGCACCCATTGCTGTCCCCCGTTTCTGTATATAGAATTCATCCCCAAACATGAAATAATTGTTATGTAGGACTAGTCTCAGAAGTGTAAGACAAAAGGTTTGTGCACTAGGTGTGTAGTTGGAGGTTGAGAGAAGGCTGGAGACAGCTGTAATTCCTCTTTCATGGGTGATGGAAGTATAGAGACTATTTACGTCTAGTGTCACTAATAGGCTATTATCGGGTATATTTTCTAATGTGGAAATGGTTGATAGAAAGTGGGTTGTGTCAAGTAGAAAGGAGCGGGTTTTTTTGATTAGTGGTGTGAGTATTTTTTCTAGAAAGATAGAAATTGGGGAGAGGATGGAGTCGGTGGATGCTACTATGGGTCTGCCAGGAGGATCCGTTAAATTTTTATGTATCTTGGGCAGTGTGTAGAGGACAGGAGTGACTGGATGTTCATTGAGAAGAAAAGTATAGGTCGGTTTATCAATTATCCCTTGTTGGAGATGGTCATCGAGTAGGGAGATAATTTCTTTTTTAATACGAAAAATGGGATTAAAAGGTACTTTAGAGTAGGTTGTAGTAGTCTGACAGTTGTCGTTTTATCTCTCTAACAGTAGTTTGTAGTGTCCATAACCACGATGGCTCCGCCTTTGTCGGCTGGTTTTATCGTTATACTTTTGTCCTCCCTTAATATGTTAAGGGCAATTCGTTCTTCGCTTTTCAAATTGTGGGGTGTGTACATGGGTTTGTCTTTTAATTCTTTTAGGGTGCTATCTATGTCTTTTCGGACCAGATCAATGAAGGCCTCTGCTGCATGATAATTTTTAGGGGGCATGAATGTACTTTTATTTTTTAAATTAAGGGATTTAATGGATAAGTCTGAGACTGGAGTAGGTGTTTGGAATGTCTGCCCTGGTGGTTGCTGTTCGAAGTGTGCCTTTAATCTAATGGATCTATAAAACCTTTGTAGGTCTTGTTCCAGGGAAAATGAGTGGACGGGGCCGGACGGGCAAAAGGAGAGTCCTTTAGATAATATATTTAGTTCTGCAGGGGATAGTGTACGGGATGAGATGTTAACTACTATATCTGTACCTGTGAACGTGTCTGTATCCCGGTTGGGTTTCGACTGGTGTCTTCCCCTTCCTCGGCGTATGCGGCCGGTCTTCTTCTTCCTGGGCGATAACCGCGCCTGTGAAAAAACCGTTGATTTCGGTAACCAGTTGATCGTTCGCTCCCTGAGGAGGATGAAGCGTAGCCGGTGAAGGTGGAGTAATTGTTGGCCGTCGAGGAGCTTTGCCACTGCCATCTGTACACTCTCTATAGTTGATAATCCTCCGAGTCGCGGAAAAACTTGTTGCGTTTGGTCGTTTCAAGGTATTTTTGATGATCGTTGAGAATTCGTTCGGTCTTCTGTTTAAGGTCGGCCCACTCTTCTGCTGGAATTGTGGAGGTCAGTTGCGTTTCAATTGCTGTTAATTTTTCTTTGGACTCGATAATTGATTTCTGTAGGAACTCTATGCTTAAGACAATAATGTCTGAAGAACATTTATTAATAATGGATTCAAACTTATTGCAGTATTCCTTATTATTAGGAAAAAGAGTTGGACGAAGATGGACCCGAAGGCCCCTCGGGATTTTCTTCTGTTTGAAATATTCTGCCAAGGTAGTACAGTGCATAGGCTAGTCAATGACCATACTCTGTGACCATACAAGTATGTTCTGCTTTAACCCACATCGTCGATTGCAGTATTAGAGTAACCTGTACTTACATACTCTATGACCCTTTTATATACAGGTCCCACAATAATTCTTACAACGAAGACACAGACAACTTCTACGTCCTGCCAAGCATTATCCAACCTGCCCCATATGGCGCACTTAATTTATTTACTTTATTGATTCTATATACTTGTGATAGACATCTATTGAAGTTGTAATATTTTTTCTATTATTTTGTTCTGACAATTTCTGTACCAATTATTGTCCATTAATATTGTACCTATGAGGTACTAAAAAATGTTGTACCTATATATTTTTCAGGCCGTGATCAAGGTCCTAACAGACCGAAACGTTGGCCAGTGTATTTACAAAAAGATCCATTTGGGATGGACAATAAATAAAAAAGAATCTTATTTTGCAATATATCGAGTGCCGTGGTTTATATAAGTATATTCTGACAGACCTCTTCCTCTGAGCACCGACTACCACAAACAGGAGTGCCATCCACTACAATCATTATATGTTGGATCCTTTTCCTGTGTGATTGCGCACCCTCCAGATGTCGTCATCAACCTTCTCATACGAAAATTCTACTGCAGAGGAAATAGTATCACAAGTGCACACGTCAAGCAACTTCCTACATATACTACCCAGCGAATTCCGGTCTCGGGACTGGGAACGGGAGTCTAAGAGACTTATTGCTACGGAACTGCACTGTACTACCTTGGCAGAATATTTCAAACAGAAGAAAATCCCGAGGGGCCTTCGGGTCCATCTTCGTCCAACTCTTTTTCCTAATAATAAGGAATACTGCAATAAGTTTGAATCCATTATTAATAAATGTTCTTCAGACATTATTGTCTTAAGCATAGAGTTCCTACAGAAATCAATTATCGAGTCCAAAGAAAAATTAACAGCAATTGAAGCGCAACTGACCTCCACAATTCCAGCAGAAGAGTGGGCCGACCTTAAACAGAAGACCGAACGAATTCTCAACGATCATCAAAAATACCTTGAAACGACCAAACGCAACAAGTTTTTCCGCGACTCGGAGGATTATCAACTACAGAGAGTGTACAGATGGCAGTGGCAAAGCTCCTCGACGGCCAACGATTACTCCACCTTCACCGGCTACGCTTCATCCTCCTCAGGGAGCGAACGATCAACTGGTTACCGAAATCAACGGTTTTTTCACAGGCGCGGTTATCGCCCAGGAAGAAGAAGACCGGCCGCATACGCCGAGGAAGGGGAAGACACCAGTCGAAACCCAACCGGGATACAGACACGTTCACAGGTACAGATATAGTAGTTAACATCTCATCCCGTACACTATCCCCTGCAGAACTAAATATATTATCTAAAGGACTCTCCTTTTGCCCGTCCGGCCCCGTCCACTCATTTTCCCTGGAACAAGACCTACAAAGGTTTTACAGATCCATTAGATTAAAGGCACACTTCGAACAGCAACCACCAGGGCAGACATTCCAAACACCTACTCCAGTCTCAGACTTATCCATTAAATCCCTTAATTTAAAAAATAAAAGTACATTCATGCCCCCTAAAAATTATCATGCAGCAGAGGCCTTCATTGATCTGGTCCGAAAAGACATAGATAATACCCTAAAAGAATTAAAAGACAAACCCATGTACACACCCCACAATTTGAAAAGCGAAGAACGAATTGCCCTTAACATATTAAGGGAGGACAAAAGTATAACGATAAAACCAGCCGACAAAGGCGGAGCCATCGTGGTTATGGACACTACAAATTACGTTAGAGAGATAAAACGACAACTGTCAGACACTACAACCTACTCTAAAGTACCTTTTAATCCCATTTTTCGTATTAAAAAAGAAATTATCTCCCTACTCGATGACCATCTCCAACAAGGGATAATTGATAAACCGACCTATACTTTTCTTCTCAATGAACATCCAGTCACTCCTGTCCTCTACACACTGCCCAAGATACATAAAAATTTAACGGATCCTCCTGGCAGACCCATAGTAGCATCCACCGACTCCATCCTCTCCCCAATTTCTATCTTTCTAGAAAAAATACTCACACCACTAATCAAAAAAACCCGCTCCTTTCTACTTGACACAACCCACTTTCTATCAACCATTTCCACATTAGAAAATATACCCGATAATAGCCTATTAGTGACACTAGACGTAAATAGTCTCTATACTTCCATCACCCATGAAAGAGGAATTACAGCTGTCTCCAGCCTTCTCTCAACCTCCAACTACACACCTAGTGCACAAACCTTTTGTCTTACACTTCTGAGACTAGTCCTACATAACAATTATTTCATGTTTGGGGATGAATTCTATATACAGAAACGGGGGACAGCAATGGGTGCTAACGTAGCGCCACCCTACGCAAATGCCTTCATGGCAAAATTTGAGGAAGACTATGTCTACTCTAACTCTCTTTTTCAACAATTTGCACTAACTTGGCATCGATATATCGATGACATTTTCTGTATCTGGACCGGCGATAGTGACTCACTCTCACAGTTTATTGACCACATTAACCAACAAGATCAGGATCTTTCTTTTACCTCTCATACGGACTCAAACAGGATAAGCTTTTTAGATACATTGGTAGTTAGGACTCCAACCGGCTCATTAACCACTGATCTTTTCAGAAAACCCACTGACCGTAACACACTGCTTCATTATTCCAGCTGCCACCCTCGCAATACCAAGCAATCCTTACCACGATCTCAGTTTACACGAGTAACTAGAATAGTAGCCGACCCCTCACTCTGCAAACAACGCCTCAAAGAAATGGCAAGCAAATTTACGGATAGAGGCTACCCCACTAGATTACTTGAAGACGAACTGACCCTAGCCCAGCAAACTCATTCATGCTCCTCCAGACCTGTAGCTTCCCCACGTATTCCTTTCATAACCACCTACCATCCTTCTGTATCAAAGATCCAAAATATAATTAAAAAACATTGGTCCATATTAGAACGGTCATATCCCAAAGTGTCCGAGTTCAGTAACCCAATCCGTATGTGTTATAAACGTCCCACCAATCTCAAAGACAAATTAGTACAGGCTGATGTGGGCTCATTCCTACCACAAATACGACAAACCACTCTGGCCCCCCGCAAGACGGGCACCTACCCATGCCTACATTGTGCCCAGTGCACCAATGTCATGAAGGGAAATAGGATTACACATCCCAACTCGGGCAAAATCTATCAAGCAAAAGATTTTTATACTTGTAACTCGTCCTTTGTAGTCTATCTTATTAAATGCCCATGTGGCCTGGCATATGTAGACGAAACGACCCAATGCGTACGTGACCGTATATCCAAACATAAGTCCGACATCCGATGCAATAGAACTGAACTCCCGGTCCCACATCACTTCATATCAAATAAACATCAGATCAACCAGCTTCAATTCCAGGTGCTAGAATATGTGTCACAAAGCCGACGCGGAGGCAATAGAATCGCTCGTCTCAAAGAACGGGAATCATTCTGGATCTTCGAGTTAAAGACTCTTTTCCCCCATGGAATGAACAGGGACTTTGATTTCAGGATTTAACTTAACCTATAAACAATTTTCTGCAAGGAAGCAAGGAATTAATGGGAACCATATTCCTTGGATTTGACGTTTCATATGTTCTTTTCTACAAACTAGCACCCATACGAATAAATAGACTATAACGCAATAAGTCTATTAGGATATCCATTTGTATGCTATTAATTATTTGTTTAGATAATTGTATATTCTACAATTCTAACTTTCTTTTCTCCTATTTCCACAGACAAAATGACCCCCATAGTCTCAACAACACAGGTAGTATATTATCAAAGAGTGTTAATTATTAGTTGCCATAATAGACTTTCATATATAGCATATATCATGGAGCCGATTATATTGTACAATAAACATACACAGTATATGATACAGTATCTAGAACTGTGGCGATCCTCATAGATACGTTCCTCTACTTCCAAGCGCATGCGCAATACAAAGCGAGCCCTGGCTCTACCTAACCTGTGAATACGAACCACTACGCATGCGCGAGTGACGTCACTGTCCTCGCGATACCTCGGCAAAAGCAGAGAGACGCCGGCGCCTGCGCAAATCTCCCCTATCTCCCCATTTAAACTCGCTATGAGCACGGACACACCAGGTCCTCCCGATATTTCCGGTCTCCTGCACTAAGGTCTGTCTCCATGACATGTTATATTATGCTATATTATTATGCCAGACGCACTGCCTTTAGCCGTTCTCTGTATATATATATATGCTCAATATTAGTGTTTTCCTGGATCAATTATACTTTGTTTTGTCGCTGATCCCTATTACTTATCTCTGTGAATCCTGACCACAAGGTACACTAATATGTAGCTACATTGATATGGCTCTCACAAGGTATATTAATGTATAGCTACATTAATATGGCTCTCATCAGCTCCAAGCTTATCCAGTAGACACGATTGCACTGTTCCCCATCACAAGAGTCTATATCTACCTATTTAATGTCAAACCCATGACATTTATATACTTGCAAACCTCCTTGACATGATTATTCTGTGAGTTTCCCTCATAGGCTAGTCAATGACCATACTCTGTGACCATACAAGTATGTTCTGCTTTAACCCACATCGTCGATTGCAGTATTAGAGTAACCTGTACTTACATACTCTATGACCCTTTTATATACAGGTCCCACAATAATTCTTACAACGAAGACACAGACAACTTCTACGTCCTGCCAAGCATTATCCAACCTGCCCCATATGGCGCACTTAATTTATTTACTTTATTGATTCTATATACTTGTGATAGACATCTATTGAAGTTGTAATAT
This sequence comes from Bufo gargarizans, assembly GCF_014858855.1. NCBI lineage: Eukaryota > Metazoa > Chordata > Amphibia > Anura > Bufonidae > Bufo > Bufo gargarizans. The sequence continues at coordinate 151,288 of NW_025334121.1, read as the reverse complement.
TTTTTCTATTATTTAGTTCTGACAATTTCTGTACCAATTATTGTCCATTAATATTGTACCTATGAGGTACTAAAAAATGTTGTACCTATATATTTTTCAGGCCGTGATCAAGGTCCTAACAGACCGAAACGTTGGCCAGTGTATTTACAAAAAGATCCATTTGGGATGGACAATAAATAAAAAAGAATCTTATTTTGCAATATATCGAGTGCCGTGGTTTATATAAGTATATTCTGATTCTCTGCTATGACATGAAGACTGATTCTCTGCTATGACATGCAGACTGATTCTCTGCTGACATGAAGCCAGATTGTCTGTTACGGGACCTCTCTCCTCTGCCTGGGTGCTGGGCCTAAATTTATGAAAATGGACTGTTGCAGTGGTGGCTGACGTGAAGCCTGATTCTCTGCTATGACATGCAGACTGATTCTCTGCTGACATGAAGCCAGATCCTCTGTTACGGGACCTCTCTCCTCTGCCTGGGTGCTGGGCCTAAATTTATGAAAATGGACTGTTGCAGTGGTGGGTGACGTGAAGCCTGATTCTCTGCTATGATATGAAGACTGATTCTCTGCTGACATGAAGCCATATCCTCTGTTACAGGACCTCTCTCCTCTGCCTGGGTGCTGGGCCTAAATATCTGACAATGGACTGTTGCATTGGTGGCTGACGTGAAGCCTGATTCTCTGCTATGACATGCAGACTAATTCTCTGCTGACATGAAGCCAGATTGTCTGTTACGGGACCTCTCTCCTCTGCCTGGGTGCTGGGTCTAAATTTATGAAAATGGACTCTTACAGTGGTGGGTGACGTGAAGCCTGATTCTCTGCTATGACATGAAGACTGATTCTCTGCTATGACATGAAGACTGATTCTCTGCTGACATGAAGCCAGATTGTCTGTTACGGGACCTCTCTCCTCTGCCTGGGTGCTGGGCCTAAATTTATGACAATGGACTGTTGCAGTGGTGGCTGACGTGAAGCCTGATTCTCTGCTATGACATGCAGACTGATTCTCTGCTGACATGAAGCCAGATCCTCTGTTACGGGACCTCTCTCCTCTGCCTGGGTGCTGGGCCTAAATTTATGAAAATGGACTGTTGCAGTGGTGGGTGACGTCAAGCCTGATTCTCTGCTATGATATGAAGACTGATTCTCTGCTGACATGAAGCCAGATCCTCTGTTACGGGACCTCTCTCCTCTGCCTGGGCGCTGGGCCTAAATATCTGACAATGGACTGTTGCATTGGTGGCTGACGTGAAGCCTGATTCTCTGCTATGACATGCAGACTAATTCTCTGCTGACATGAAGCCAGATTGTCTGTTACGGGACCTCTCTCCTCTGCCTGGGTGCTGGGTCTAAATTTATGAAAATGGACTCTTACAGTGGTGGGTGACGTGAAGCCTGATTCTCTGCTATGACATGAAGACTGATTCTCTGCTATGACATGAAGACTGATTCTCTGCTGACATGAAGCCAGATTGTCTGTTACGGGACCTCTCTCCTCTGCCTGGGTGCTGGGCCTAAATTTATGACAATGGACTGTTGCAGTGGTGGCTGACGTGAAGCCTGATTCTCTGCTATGACATGCAGACTGATTCTCTGCTGACATGAAGCCAGATCCTCTGTTACGGGACCTCTCTCCTCTGCCTGGGTGCTGGGCCTAAATTTATGAAAATGGACTGTTGCAGTGGTGGGTGACGTGAAGCCTGATTCTCTGCTATGATATGAAGACTGATTCTCTGCTGACATGAAGCCAGATCCTCTGTTACGGGACCTCTCTCCTCTGCCTGGGCGCTGGGCCTAAATATCTGACAATGGACTGTTGCATTGGTGGCTGACGTGAAGCCTGATTCTCTGCTATGACATGCAGACTAATTCTCTGCTGACATGAAGCCAGATTGTCTGTTACGGGACCTCTCTCCTCTGCCTGGGTGCTGGGTCTAAATTTATGAAAATGGACTCTTACAGTGGTGGGTGACGTGAAGCCTGATTCTCTGCTATGACATGAAGACTGATTCTCTGCTATGACATGAAGACTGATTCTCTGCTGACATGAAGCCAGATTGTCTGTTACGGGACCTCTCTCCTCTGCCTGGGTGCTGGGCCTAAATTTATGACAATGGACTGTTGCAGTGGTGGCTGACGTGAAGCCTGATTCTCTGCTATGACATGCAGACTGATTCTCTGCTGACATGAAGCCAGATCCTCTGTTACGGGACCTCTCTCCTCTGCCTGGGTGCTGGGCCTAAATTTATGAAAATGGACTGTTGCAGTGGTGGGTGACGTCAAGCCTGATTCTCTGCTATGATATGAAGACTGATTCTCTGCTGACATGAAGCCAGATCCTCTGTTACGGGACCTCTCTCCTCTGCCTGGGCGCTGGGCCTAAATATCTGACAATGGACTGTTGCATTGGTGGCTGACGTGAAGCCTGATTCTCTGCTATGACATGCAGACTAATTCTCTGCTGACATGAAGCCAGATTGTCTGTTACGGGACCTCTCTCCTCTGCCTGGGTGCTGGGTCTAAATTTATGAAAATGGACTCTTACAGTGGTGGGTGACGTGAAGCCTGATTCTCTGCTATGACATGAAGACTGATTCTCTGCTATGACATGAAGACTGATTCTCTGCTGACATGAAGCCAGATTGTCTGTTACGGGACCTCTCTCCTCTGCCTGGGTGCTGGGCCTAAATTTATGACAATGGACTGTTGCAGTGGTGGCTGACGTGAAGCCTGATTCTCTGCTATGACATGCAGACTGATTCTCTGCTGACATGAAGCCAGATCCTCTGTTACGGGACCTCTCTCCTCTGCCTGGGTGCTGGGCCTAAATTTATGAAAATGGACTGTTGCAGTGGTGGGTGACGTCAAGCCTGATTCTCTGCTATGATATGAAGACTGATTCTCTGCTGACATGAAGCCAGATCCTCTGTTACGGGACCTCTCTCCTCTGCCTGGGTGCTGGGCCTAAATATCTGACAATGGACTGTTGCATTGGTGGCTGACGTGAAGCCTGATTCTCTGCTATGACATGCAGACTAATTCTCTGCTGACATGAAGCCAGATTGTCTGTTACGGGACCTCTCTCCTCTGCCTGGGTGCTGGGCCTAAATTTATGAAAATGGACTCTTACAGTGGTGGGTGACATGAAGCCTGATTCTCTGCTATGACATGAAGACTGATTCTTTGCTGACATGAAGCCAGATTGTCTGTTACGTGACCTCTCTCCTCTGCCTGGGTGCTGGGCCTAAATTTATGAAAATGGACTGTTGCTGTGGTGGGTGACGTGAAGCCTGATTCTCTGCTATGACATGAAGACTGATTCTCTGCTGACATGAAGCCAGATTGTCTGTTACGGGACCTCTCTCCTCTGCCTGGGTGCTGGGCCTAAATTTATGAAAATGGACTCTTACAGTGGTGGGTGACGTGAAGCCTGATTCTCTGCTATGACATGAAGACTGATTCTCTGCTGACATGAAGCCAGATTGTCTGTTACGGGACCTCTCTCCTCTGCCTGGGTGCTGGGCCTAAATTTATGAAAATGGACTCTTACAGTGGTGGGTGACGTGAAGCCTGATTCTCTGCTATGACATGAAGACTGATTCTCTGCTATGACATGAAGACTGATTCTCTGCTGACATGAAGCCAGATTGTCTGTTACGGGACCTCTCTCCTCTGCCTGGGTGCTGGGCCTAAATTTATGACAATGGACTGTTGCAGTGGTGGCTGACGTGAAGCCTGATTCTCTGCTATGACATGCAGACTTATTCTCTGCTGACATGAAGCCAGATCCTCTGTTACGGAACCTCTCTCCTCTGCCTGGGTGCTGGGCCTAAATTTATGAAAATGGACTGTTGCAGTGGTGGGTGACATGAAGCCTGATTCTCTGCTATGATATGAAGACTGATTCTCTGCTGACATGAAGCCAGATTCTCTGTTACGGGACCTCTCTCCTCTGCCTGGGTGCCGGGGCCTAAATATCTGAGAATGGACTGTTCCAGTGGTGGGTGACGGGAAGCCAGATTCTCTGCTATGGGACCTCTCTCCAATTGATTTTGGTTAATTTTTATTTATTTAATTTTTATTTTAATTCATTTCCCTATCCACATTTGTTTGCAGGGGATTTACCTACATGTTGCTGCCTTTTGCAGCCCTCTAGCCCTTTCCTGGGCTGTTTTACAGCCGTTTTAGTGCCGAAAAGTTCGGGTCCCCATTGACTTCAATGGGGTTCGGGTTCGGGACGAAGTTCGGATCGGGTTCGGATCCCGAACCCGAACATTTTCGGGAAGTTCGGCCGAACTTCTCGAACCCGAACATCCAGGTGTTCGCTCAACTCTAGTTATATGTTCTAAACCCGTTTTTGTCTTGTATTAGTGGCAAAAAAATAAAATTTGCCGTTCAGCAGTGAAGTTATATGTTCTAAACCCCTTTTATTGTGTATTAGTGGCAAAAAATATATATTATTTGCCGTTCAGCGGTGCAGTTATATGTTCTAATGCTTTTTGTGGCCTGTATAATTGTAAAAAAATAAGGGCCTATTTGCCATTCCGCGATGCTGTTATATGTTCTAAAGCCCTTTTGGCGTGTATTAGTGGGGAAAAAGAAAAAGAGCTTATTAGCCGTTGTGTGTTGAAATGTGAAAATTACAGCCCTTTTTGATATGTATTAATGGCAAAAAAAACTTTTGCTGTTCAGCAGTAAAGTTCCATTGTACTACAGCCATTTACAGGGTGTATTAATAGGATAGATACGTACGTCCTATTAGCTGTTCTGCGGTGAATTGTGATTGTTATATTTATTTTTTGGGGGTATTAATAGGAAAAAGAATACGTCTTATTAGCTGGTCTGCAGTGAACCAACATTGTCATACAGACATTGTTGCGCTGTATTAATAGCAAAAATAAGTATGTGTTATTAGCCGTTCTGTGGTGAATTTACATTGTCATTCAGTGGTGAAATTTGTTTGTGATACAGCTTTTTGGGGGAAAATTGATGGGTGATTGTAGACTTTCTTCTGTATGGACCGAATTACATTGATTAGCCATTCATTGGTGAAATTTTTTGTGAAACAGCATTTTTGGGGAAAATGAATGGTTGATTGTAGACTTTCTTTTGTATAGACCGAATTACGTCGATTATACATTTATTGGTGAATTTTTTCTGTGAAACAGCCCTTTTGGGTAAAATTTATGGATTATTATAGACTTTCCTCTGTATGGACTGCATAATTGTGTCAATTAGCCATTAAGTGGTGAAATGTGTTTGTGATACAGCCTTTTTTGTGAAAATTGGTCGGTAGCTGTAACTATGGTCAAGGACAATACATGTCCTTTACAGCCCTGTGGGCAAATGTGGTTCCTGCCCAGCCACACCAGCAACTTGGCCAGGTGACGCCGCTTCAGCCTCCACGTTCTCACACCATTGGTCCTGCAACAATGTCCTCCTCTGCCTCATCATCCTCCACCGTGTCCACAGCCTCCACTGCAGGGACAATTCACAGTGCCCCACCAGCATACCACATGGCTTTCTCCTCAATAACTCAAAATCAGAACAACTGGAAGAACATGGTGTCGGCGCTGCATCAAGGAGGGCTGAGCCATGCGCCCCGCATGGCGCACGTGTTCAATCTGGTTGTCAAGCGGTTCCTGAAGTCTTCCACCCATCTGCAAGCATCCTAAAAATGGCCAGGAAACTTTGCTTGCAAACTTTGCATACACCTCAAAGCTGCAGCGACAGAATGGCATCCCCAACATAGGCTGATATGCAAATTTTCCACCTGTTGGAATACCACCCTCCATATGTTAGACCAACTATATGAACAGAGAAAGGCAATAAACGATTTCTTGATGATCCAAGCGGACAGGAGTACTCCCCTGTGTAACTTCGATGTCAGCCAGTGGCAGCTCATGCGTGACACCTGCCGTTTGCTCAGGCCCTGTGAGGAGGCCACGTTATTTTTCAGTCGCCAGGACTACGGCGAACAGATGCTGGTAAATCTCACTGCCATATGAGCCCTGTGGGGGCTGAACTGGAGGAGGAGGACATTGGAGCACAAGCAATGTGTAGAGAAATGGGTGTTTTTTTTTTTGCACAGGTGACAGGAGAGGAGGAGCAGGAGCAGCCAGAGGAGCTACAGGGCAATGAGGAAGAGGAGGCAGAGGACCCAGACACACCGTAGCAGTATGCAGTGGAGATGGAGGCAGGGAGTCCCTCCGAGTCCCTTGCACAAATGGACTGATGCATGCTCACTTGCTTACGTAGTGACAGCCGAATTGTCACCATTCGGCAGAGGGATGACTTCTGGATCTCCACCTTATTGGACCCTTGCTACCGGTCCAAAATGGGGGAATGTTTTTACACCCACTGAGAGGGAGGACAAACTGAACTACTATAGAGACATCCTATGTAGTGAGTTGTCTGCTGCCTATCAGTGCCATTGTCCATCCTCTCACAGGTCTAACCAGGGGGGCCCTCTGCACTCATGTTCCTCTGCTTTGGCTGCTGTGGCAGAGTGGGGGGGTAGGAGCAGTTCCAGCTCCATCAGCAGCATCTTGAGTCTAGAGTCGCTGATGAGCAGCTTTCTTCAACTGCCTAGTGAAGAGACTACTCACCAGCAGCAGCAGCTAGACCTGGAGCAGGACATGGACTAGCAGGTGGTGGCATACTTGGACAGTACCCTGCCACCCCACATTGATGATACGCTGAACTACTGGGCAGCCAAACTGGATTTTTAGGGTATACTAAATCTTCTGCCTCAAAAATATATCAGATGTTGATCAGATCTGAGAGCATTGTTCCTCCTCTATATGATTAAGAAAACTGGGAGAAAGACCTGGGTCCTGTTTCCCAGGATAACTGGAATATAATATTGAGTAATATTCTCTCTATGTCTTCATTGCAAGTTATTTCCCAAATATACATAGTGTATAGGATAGGGCTCACTTCTATCCCCTTAAGTTAAAAAAATGGGTTTAATTAAGTATTACACTTTGTGTTGTAGGGAGGTATAGAGGGTGCATGTTATGTGGGAATATGTTAAATTGAATGATTTTTGGGAGGAAGTCAGTTGTTTTCTTGAAGAAATATTTGTCAGCTCAACACTGAGAAATCCTCTTACTTGTATTTGGGGATTGGAAATTGAGGAATCATGTCCTAAAGAGGAACACATTGTGATTTCTAGAGCTCTTTATCTTGCTAGGAAAGAGAATCTTAGAAATTGGAAAAGTGAGATATCTCCACCTCTTGATAATTGGAAATCTAACCTGAACCTGTATAGCTATATAAAGCTTGAGAAGGCTCCATCTCTTAAGGCTGCAGGTTTTAATAAATTGAAATTGAGATGGAATTGAATATTGTTTGAATAGATTTTTACTCCTTGATGGATATATCGTTTGGTTTTAGGATTATTATTTTTTTTAATTTACTTTTTATTTCTCTCTCTCTATCTGGGATCGGTTTGTGTATTTTTGTCGGAAAATATACCAGTAACTGTATTTGCATATTGATTCTGTTATTTTGATATTATGAAACAAAGAAAAATACAAAAAAAATTACACAGTGATAGCTTTCTGAGTACAGATAATGAATAGTGAATTGCTATTGCCGGTGTTGGTTCCCTGTTTGTGCACAACTGTATCTGTGTGGTTTAGATGCAGATAGATCTGAAAGTTGTGGCACTGTCTGACCCACCTGTTAGGGGGCTGGATAGAGCTCTCTGACAGGCAGGGACCCCATTGACTGACAGTGACATATATAGCTATGGGTAAATGATAGGTTGATAGTGTTAACAGCATGTTTAAAAATGCACTGCGAGTTCGCATGTGTTATGTTTTTTTTCATAGCGGGGGCAGATAGTGTTTAAACACATGGTTTTATAGAAAAAAAACTGCGGTGTGTTGGAAACAGACGGTTTGCCGAATTTTCTGAAAAAATTCGGTTTGATACGAATTTATTAGAGGCGAATCGTGTAAAAAAAACTGCTATTTCCTGGCTGCAGAGAGCCTTCATAGTGGTGTAGAACACTGTGCTTTGCAGTAACACGCATAGGGAGTCTGCTGTGATAGTGAAATAATACTGTGAGTCATTATGACATGCAGGTGACAGGCGTCGCTCTTAGAATCACTGCACACTTCACTTATTTGGGCAGTCACAAGGCCAAAACTGACTAAATAACTCAAGTATGAACCTTTTGCACCGTTGTCAGCTGATTCCACATACAGACGTGGACAAAATTGTTGGTACCCTTTGGTCAATGAAAGAAAAAGTCACAATGGTCACAGAAATAACTTTAATCTGACAAAAGTAATAATAAATTAAAATTCTATAAATGTTAACCAATGAAAGTCAGACATTGTTTTTCAACCATGCTTCAACAGAATTATGTAAAAAAATAAACTCATGAAACAGGCATGGACAAAAATGATGGTACCCCTAGAAAACACAGAACATAATGTGACCAAAGGGACATGTTAATTCAAGGTGTGTCCACTAATTAGCATCACAGGTGTCTACAACCTTGTAATCAGCCATTGGGCCTATATATATGGCTCCAGGTAATCACTGTGTTGTTTGGTGATATGGTGTGTACCACACTCGACATGGACCAGAGGAAGCAAAGGAAAGAGCTGTCTCAAGAGATCAGAAAGAAAATTATAGACAAGCATGTTAAAGGTAAAGGCTATAAGACCATCTCCAAGCAACTAGATGTTCCTGTGAGTACAGTTGCACATATTATTCATAAGTTTAAGATCCATGGGACTGTAGCCAACCTCCCTGGACGTGGCCGCAGGAGGAAAATTGATGACAAATCTAAGAGACGGATAATCCGAATGGTAACAAAAGAGCCTAGAAAGACTTCTAAAGAGATTCAAGGTGAACTTCATGCTCAAGGAACATCAGTGTCAGATCGCACCATCCGTCGTTGTTTGAGCCAAAGTGGACTACATGGGAGACGACCAAGGAGGACACCATTGTTGAAAACGAATCATAAAAAAGCAAGACTGGAATATGCCAAACTACATGTTGACAAGCCACAAAGCTTCTGGGAGAATGTCCTGTGGACAGATGAGACAAAAATCGAAGTTTTTGCCAAGGCACATCAGCTGTATGTTCACAGACGAAAAAATGAAGCATATCAAGAAAAGAACACTGTCCCTACTGTGAAACATGGAGGAGGCTCTGTTATGTTCTGGGGCTGCTTTGCTGCGTCTGGCACAGGGTGTCTTGAATCTGTGCAGGGTACAATGAAATCTCAAGACTATCAAGGAATTCTAGAGAGAAATGTACTAGCCAGTGTCAGAAAGCTTGGTCTCAGTCGCAGGTCATGGGTCTTGCAACAGGACAATGACCCAAAACACACCGCTAAAAACACCCAAGAATGGCTAAGAGGAAAAAATTGGACTATTCTAAAGTGGCCTTCTATGAGCCCTGACCTCAATCCTATTGAGCATCTTTGGAAGGAGCTGAAACATGCAGTCTGGAAAAGGCACCCTTCAAACCGGACACAACTGGAGCAGTTTGCTCATGAGGAGTGGGCCAAAATACCTGCTGAGAGGTGCAGATGTCTCATTGACAGTTACAGGAAGCGTTTGATTGCAGTGATTGCCTCAAAAGGTTGCGCAACAAAATATTAAGTTAGGGGTACCATCATTTTTGTCCATGCCTGTTTCATGAGTTTATTTTTTTACATAATTCTGTTGAAGCATGGTTGAAAAACAATGTCTGACTTTCATTGGTTAACATTTATAGAATTTTAATTTATTATTACTTTTGTCAGATTAAAGTTATTTCTGTGACCATTGTGACTTTTTCTTTCATTGACCAAAGGGTACCAACAATTTTGTCCACGTCTGTAGATGTCTACAGAACCTGTTCTATTAAATGCTTATACAAGTAGAGCCCCCTGGCAGAGTGGAGAGGGTGTCAGCAGTAACTTTGTGTTGACATCACTGATTATTTTACCCTTCCTCTGATTCGTCAAAACAATAACCCCCAAAATACATATCCTGTCTGTTGAGCAACCGCCTTCACTCAGTCAGTATTTGGCCAGTAATCCATCAGTATTGCTAATGGCAAAAAAAAACAGGAGTGGATCCAAAACAGAGATGACACTTGAATGGAATATTTGCATGTCTTCTGTGTTTTGAAACCACTCCTGCTATTGGCTACCAAATCACAAGCCAATTCTGATGGGACCATACAAGCCTTACAGCTGCTACACAGACAGGATCCATTGTGCATCTCATTTTTACTTCCTTCTGACAGATCAGAAGGGTCAAATAAAAGATGATGTCAGCCAGGCCGAAAGGCAAAAAATAGTGGCCCAGTCATGAAGTGGGGATGGTGGGAACAGCATGATAAGTCCACAGTGGCTAGATGATATAGTGGTGAGGTGGAAGCAGCATGAGGAGGCCACAGAGTGGCACAATCACAGTGTGGAGGTGGCAGAAGCAGAATAAGGAGGCCACAGAATGGCAAGGTGACATAGTGTGGAGGTGGCAGCAGCATGAGGAGACCACAGAGTGGCAAGGTGACATAGTGTGGAGGTAGCAGCAGCATCAGAAGACCACAGAGTGGCAAGGTGAAATATTGTGGAGGCGGCAGCAGCATGAGGAGACCACAGAGTGGCTAGGTGACATAGTGTGGAGGTGACAACAGCATGAGGAGGCCACAGAGTGGCAAGGTGACATAGTGTGAAGATGGAAGCAGCATGAGGAGACCACAGAGTGGCAAGGTGACATTGTGTGGAGGTGGCAGCAGCATCAGGAGACCACAGAGTGGCAAGGTGACATAGTGTGGAGGTGACAGCAGCTTGAGGAGGCCACAGAGTGGCAAGGTGACAATGTGTGGAGGTGGCAGCAGCATCGGGAGGCCACAGAGTGGCAAGGTGACATAGTGTGCAGGTGGCAGCAGCATCAGGAGACCACAGAGTGGCAAGGTGACAATGTGTGGAGGTGGCAGCAGCATGAGGATACCACAGAGTGGCAAGGCGACAAGTGTGGAGGTGGCAGAAGCATCAGGAGACCACAGAGTGGCAAGGTGACAATGTGTGGAGGTGGCAGCAGCATGAGGATACCACAGAGTGGCAAGGCGACAAGTGTGAAGGTGGCAGAAGCATCAGGAGGACACAGAGTGGCAAGGTGACATAGTGTGGAGGTGGCAGCAGCATGAGGAGGACTAATTGCTACCGCCGCTGCCTCCGTGAACCCGTGCAGCTCTACTTTCCGGGTAGGTAGGCTCCTGCGAAGAGGGTGGTCTACCCCAGACACGTTTGGCTCCCGACCTCCCATTGCTGCCACCTTGCTTACTCCCGGCCACGCTAGCAACTTGCTGGCTCCGCTGCAGTCTAACGGGCAAGCTGCCACCCTTTGCTCCCGATCACGATGAAGCCCCTTCGTCACCTGGTTCTCAAGTGCGATCAGCTACATCATCATCATCGAGTACTGTCTGCACGTCACTGATGTCCTCCTCAACCATCTCTGGGTCAGGAGCCTGACCGCTCGCAACACCACCTCCCACAACATTCTCCTCATCAGTACTTCCCCGCCTAGTGGAGAAAGTGGCGGATGTCTCCTCCACATCTTGGCTTGCCAGTAGCTACTGACTGTCTGCTAGTAGCTTGTCCTCACTGTATAGTGGAGCTGAGCCCACAGCATACAATACTTCTCTGGCTGAGGTAACAGAAAAGGACAGAGGCAGTTTGAGGACAGGTGAGGGCACAGGGCCTGCTCCCGGGCCATGCCAACTAAGGGTTGTGTCTGACGAACCCACTGAATCTTGGCTGGCGGTGTATTATGTCACTTGTAACGAAGTCGAAGATCGAGTTAACCATCCACAAACCGCTGGGTTGCTGGTCAAAACACGTACGCTAGCTGACACTGGGAACTCAGGCCTCTTGAGGTGACCCCTGCTGCCACGGCCCTTTACTCTGCTGTGACCTGTGCCAGAAACATTTAGGCCTCTGCCACTCCCCTGTGCAGGGCTTGGAACTTCTCTGTCTGAAATACTGTTAGATCAAATAAATAAAAAGGAAATTAAAACACCTCAAAAAAGTCTGTGATTTTCTCACTTCATCACACAACTGCTAATAAGCCAATTTTTTCCACACTAATACACACAAAAAAGGGCTTTAAAACATATAACTGTACCGCTCAACGGCAAATATATTTTTCTTTTGCCACTAATACATGCCACAAGAAGCTTTAGAACATATAACTGCACCGCTAAACGGCAAATATATTTTTATTTTGCCACTATTACACAACAAAAAGGTCTTTAGAACATATAACTGCACCGCTGAACAGCAAATACTGTATTTTCCTGCGTATAAGACTACTTTTTAACACATGAAAATGCTCTCAAAAGTCGGGGGTCGTCTTATAAGCCGGGTGTCATCTTATATGCTGGTACACGGTGTGCTGAAACTTACTTCCTAGCCGGACTGGAGGTTAGCTGAGCCACCGTGCGCTGGCCAGCCGCTCCTGAAGCATCCCCCTCTCCCTGCTCTCAGTGGTTTTCTCATGCCGGCTTTGTGCACAGAAAATACTGGTACATCGCTTGCCGCGATTGGCTGGTTGTTGTATACTGGATTGGATGATTGGTGATTCTGAGGGAAGGCAAGGGGAAGCAGGAGCATCTGCACTTCAGCCAATTCTAATGTTGGAACGGCGGATCTCTAATGAAGTTTGGTGTGCAGCTCATCTGTGGTGAAAAAACAGAGTCTATCTGGGGAGCAGATAAATGTGGTGGTGAATACAGTACCGCACCAGTATCTGTACATACAGTACAGCAACAGTATCTGTACCGGTTCATACAGTACAGCACCAGTACAGTATACAAATGGCTAACAGACCCCATCATGGCTCTACCAGCAAGAAGAAAGAAATATGAAGCCAGTTTCAAACTTAAAGTTGTAAACTTTGCCATAAAACATAATAACTGCGCTGCTGCAAGACAATATAGAGTAACAGAAAAGATGGTTCGGGACTGGAAAGCAAATAAAAAAGCATTAAAGAGTATGCCAAGGGGTAAGTGTGCATTAAGAAGAGGCACCCCACGTTGGCCAGAACTCAAAAAACATGTAGCAGACATGATGAATGAGCATCGCCAAAACGGTTATGCAGTGACACGAAATAAAATAAGTTTGTTTGCACTTCAGTGGGCCAAATCTAACCCAGATCACAGCAACAGATTTAAGGCCACTGTATCCTGGTGTACTAGATTCTTGGAAAGGCATAATATGGTACTGAGGCAAAAGACAAAAATTGCACAATTACCTGTAGATCTTGATGCTAAAGTAAATAGCGTTGGAGGGGTAGTCTTATATGGCGAGTATAGCCCAAATATGTATATTTTAGGCTTTAGAACATATAACTGCACCGATGAGCGGCAAATATATTTTACTTTTGCCACTAATACATGCCACAAAAGAACATATGACTGCATCGCTGAACGACAAATATATTTTTATTTTACCACTATTACACGACAAAAAGGGCTTTATAACTAGAGATGAGCGAATTTTTCTAAAATTAGATTCTCCTGTTTGCCGAATTTTTCAGCCTGTATAATGGTGTAGAACACTGTGCCTTGCAGTAACATACATAGGGAGTCTGCTTTGGTAGTGAAATAATACTGTGAGTCCATATGACATGCCGATGACAGGCATCGCTCTTAGAATCACTGCACACTACACTTATTTGGGCAGTCACAGGGCCAAAACAAACCAAATAACTGAAGTAGGAACTCAGCCTTACAGGTCGATGTTAGCATCAAGAAGAAGCCTACTCCTTATACACCGCCATCAGCTGATTCCACATAGATATCTACAGAACCTGTTCTATTAAACGCATATACAAGTAGAGCCCCCCTGACAGAGTGGAGAGGGTGTCAGCAGTAACTTTGTGTTGACATCACTGATTAATTTGCCCTTCTTCTGATCCATCAGAACAATAACCCACAAAAACCAGATCCTGTCTGTGGAGCATACGCCTTCACTCGGTCAGCATTTGCTCAATAATCCATGTCTTCTGTGTTTTGTACCCAATCCTGCTTTTTGCTACTAATTCATAAGCCAATTCTGATGGGACCATACAGGCCTTACAGCTGCTACACAGACAGGATCCGTTGTGTGCCTCATTTTTCCTTCCTCCAGACAGATCAGAAGAAGGGTCAGGAGGCCACATAGTGGCACAATGACAGAGTCTGGAGGTGGTGGCAGCATGAGGAAACCAGAGTGGCACAATGACAGTGCAGAGGTAGTGGCAGCATCAGGAGGCCACAGAGTGGCACAAACACAGAGTCTGGAGGTGGTGGCAGCACCAGTAGCAGCATCAGCAGCAGAAGGCCAGGAGTTTGCAGCAGTATGAAGAAGCCACCGAGTGGCACAATGACCAAGTATGGAGGTGGCAACAGCATGAGGAAGTCACAGAGTGGCACAATGACAGAGTGTGGAGATGGCAGCAGTATGAGGATGCCGCCAAGTGGCACAATGACAGAGTCTAAGGCGGCAGCAGCAGCAGTAGCTGCATCAGGAGAATGCCACCAAGTAGCACAATGACAGAGTGTGGAGGTGGCAGTAGTATGAGGAGGCCACAGAGTGGCACAATGACAGAGTGTGCAGGTGGCGGCAGCAGCAGTAGCAGCGACACGACGATAACGGCGTTGCTTTAAAGCTGGAACTTATAAATAAACATCCGACTGGCTTGATCCCAAACTAAGGAGCATATGGGTGAGCCTTATAAAAACCCTAGAGCTCTCCCTGACTGCTATGCCCATGCAAGGGTCTCTGTGGTAGACGATTGCATGCCCATGTACCTAACACTGTGTGACACCTAAAAACACTATAATAGTGAGGGGACACGACCACCGGCTCCCTGCACTTAATACGGACGGAGTCAGGGTCACCTAGAATCAAGCCAGCAAGGAAACACAAAAAAAGGAAAAAGACTTATCTGCGGAAACAGCAGCAGCAGCCTCCAGCAGTGAACACCTCATCCAGGAAGTAGTATAAACCGCGGCAGTATGGGAGGGAATATAAATGGAGACAATTAGTCTAAATAGGTGACACCTGGGAGAAGGAAAGGAGATGATAAAGTGAAACCAAAACAAAGAACGTCATGCAAGAGGTAGAGAAGAACGTCTGCCAGACCTTCTCACAGAACTGGCGGTGACAGTACCCTTCCCTATACGGGTGGACTCCGGACACTCAGAGCCCACCTTCTCAGGATGAGACCTATAAAAAGCCCTGATGAGTGGAGTGGTCTTAATGTCAGCCACTGGGACCCACATCCTCTCCTCAGGACCATAACCCTCCAAATGAACGAGGTACTAGAGAGAACCGCAGATAATGCGAGAATCCACAATCCTAGAGACATGAAATTCAAGATTACCATCAACAATCGGAGGAGGAGGCAAAAAGGAGGGTACAGTGGGTTGGACATAAGGTTGTAATAGGGACCTGTGAAAAACATTATGGATCTTCCAAGTCTGAAGAAGATCAAGACGGAAGGCAACGGTATTGATGACTGACAAGATCTTGTAAGGCCCAATAAACTTAGGACCCAACTTCCAGGATGGAACCTTCAGTTTGATATTCTTTGTAGACAACCACACCAGATCACCCACATTCAGGTCCGGATTAGGCACACGTCTCTTATCTGCCACATGCTTATATCTCTCACTCATCCTCTTCAGATTACCCTGAATCTTTTGCCAAATAAATGACAAAAACAAGGAAAATCTCTCCTCATCAGGTAAACCAGAGGTACCCTCTCCAGAGAATGTCCCAAACTGCGGATGAAAGCCATATGCACCAAAAAATTGTGACTTATCAGAGGACTCCTGGCGATGGTTATTTAAAGCAAACTCAGCAAGGGACAAAAAAGAACACCAATCCTCCTGATTCTCCGCCACAAAACAGCGCAGATATGTCTCCAGATTCTGATTGACACGCTCGGTCTGACCATTCGACTGCGGGTGAAAAGCAGAAGAGAACGACAACCGAATCCCCAAGTGAGAACAGAAGGCTTTCCAGAATCTGGAAACAAATTGCGTGCCCCTATCAGAAACGATGTCTGAAGGAATGCCATGCAATTTAACAATGTGTTCAACAAACGCTTGCGCCAACGTCTTAGCATTGGGTAACCCAGGAAAGGGAATGAAATGCGCCATTTTGCGACCACCAAAATCACAGTCTTCCCCGAGGAACGAGGCAGATCCGTAATGAAGTCCATGGACATATGCGTCCAAGGACGGGAAGGAATGGGTAACGGGATGAGAGAACCCGATGGCCGTGAATGAGGGACCGTATCCCCTCCAGTGCACCAGGTACTGAAGGGAGCCCCCAAGAACTCTCGAGTCGAGAATCCTGGAGATCTCAAACTCCAAGTTTCCCTCGACTAGAACAGGAGGAGGAGGCAATGGCGATGGTTCCACCGGTCTCACATATTATTTTAGTAAAGACCTGTGGAACACATCATGGATCCTCCAAGTCTGCGGAAGATCCAGCCGAAACGCCACAGGATTGATCACCGCAGAAATTTTATACGGACCAATAAATCTTGGACCCAGTTTCCAAGATGGCACTCTCAATTTGATATTCTTAGTGGACAACCACACCAGATCACCCACACACAGGTCCGGACCAGTCACACGTCTCTTGTCAGCCATTCGTTTATACCTCTCATCCATCCTCTCCAAATCCCATTGAATCCTCCGCCAGATGGAGGATAAGGCAGAAGAGAATCTCTCCTCCTCTGGCATCCCAGAGGAACCAGACCCAGAAAAGGTACCAAACTGAGGATGGAAACCGTATGCGCCAAAAAATGGCGACTTACCCGTGGACTCCTGCCTACGGTTATTCAACGCAAATTCTGCTAAGGACAAGAATGAGGACTAGTCCTCCTGATTCTCAGCCACAAAGCACCTCAAGTAGGTCTCCAGGTTTTGATTAGTACGCTCCGTCTGACCATTCGACTGCGGATGAAAGGCCGAAGAGAATGAAAGTTTAATGCCAAGCCGAGAGCAGAACGCCCTCCAAAACCTGGAGACAAACTGCGTGCCCCTATCAGAGACCACATCCGAAGGAATACCATGCAATTTCACAATATTATCCACAAAAATCTGCGCAAGAGTCTTAGCGTTAGGCAGACTCGTTGGTGGTATAAAGTGAGCCATTTTACTGAAACGGTCAACTACCACCAAAATCACTGTTCTCCCGGAGGAACTCGACAGATCCGTAATAAAGTCCATAGACAAATGCATCGAAGGACGAGACGGAATAGACAATGGAAGAAGTGAACCAGGCGGTCATGAGCAACCTTTGACCGAGCGCAGGATTTACAAGCTGTCACGTAATTCTCAATGCTCCTACATAACCCTGGCCACCAGAACCTCCGGGATACTAGATCACAGGTCGACTTACCACCAGGATGTCCAGCGAGAACAGTATCGTGATGTTCCTTGAACACCTTGTATCGTAGGCCCTCAGGAATAAACAACCTCCCTGGGGGACAAGAACCAGGAGCCCCCTCCTGGGCTCCCAACACCTCCATCTCCAATTCAGGGTACAGAGCGGAGACCAATACCCCATCCGCCAAAATCGGCGCAGGATCTTCTGAATCACCTCCCCCAGGAAAGCTGCGAGACAAGGCATCTGCCTTGACGTTCTTGACCCCTGGGCAAAAGGTAACCACAAAATTGAACCTGGTAAAAAACAGTGACCATCTGGCCTGTCTAGGGTTCAGACGCTTGGTAGATTGCAGGTAGGCCAGATTCTTATGGTCAGTATACACCGTAACGGGGTGAGACGCCCCCTTTAACCAGTGACGCCATTCCTCAAAGGCCAACTTGATAGCCAACAACTCTCTATCTCCAACATCATAATTCCTCTCGGCGACCGAGAGCTTCTTGGAGAAGAAGGCACACGGGACCCACTTGCTAGGAGATGAACCCTGTCACAGCACCGCCCCAACCCCCACCTCTGATGCATCAACCTCCACTACGAATGGCTGAGACACATCCGGCTGCACCAGAATGGGAGCAGATGCAAAACGCTCCTTAATAGCCGAAAAGGCCTGCAATGCCTCATCCGACCAGACAGAGACATCGGCGCCCTTTTTGGTCATATCAGTAAGAGGTTTTACTATGGTAGAATAATTCAAAATACATTTTCTATAATAATTTGTAAACCCCAAGAACCGCATCAAAGCTTTCTGATCCTCTGGTCGGTCCCACTCCAGAACTGCCCAGACCTTTTCGGGGTCCATACGAAAACTGGAATCAGCAAGCATGTATCCCAAGAACGGAAGCTCTTGCACCGCAAACAAACATTTCTCCAATTTGGCATATAACTTATTCTCCCGAAGGATCGTCAAAACCTGTCTCACATGATCCTGATGGGTCTTCAAATCAGGAGAATTAATTAAAATGTCATCCAGGTAAACTACTACGAACCTCCCCACCAAGTGATGAAAAATGTCATTGACGAATCGCTAAAATACTGCTGGCGCGTTCGTCAACCCAAAAGGCATCACCAGGTTCTCAAAATGACCCTCGTGCGTATTGAAGGCCGTTTTCCACTCATCCCCCTATTTGATTCTGATCAGATTGTAGGCCCCTCTAAAATCCAACTTGGAGAACACCTTGGCTCCAACAATCTGATCAAAAAGATCAGAGATCAAAGGCAGGGGATATGGATCCCGGACTGTAATACGGTTCAATTCCCGGAAATCCAAACACGGTCTCAGTGATCCATCCTTTTTCTTCACAAAGAACAAACCTACTGCCACTGGAGACTTAGATGGTCTAATATGACCTTTTGCCAAACTCTCGGCGACATACTTTCGCATGACCTCTCTTTCGGGTTGAGAGAGGTTGTAAAGCCGAGACTTTGGCAACTTAGCCCCCAGAATGAGATTAACTGGACAATCATAGTCTCGATGAGGGGGCAATTCCTGAGCCCCACCCTCTGAAAAGACATCCGCAAAATCCGAGAGATACTGATGTAAAGCCGTAATGGACACACCAGAGATAGATGTGCCAAGACAATTATTCGAACAAAACTCACTCCAACCAATGATTTGTCTCGCTTGCCAGTCTATAATTGGGTTATGTCTAGTCAATCATGGCCACCCCAAAACTATAGGAGCTGGCAAATCCTTCATGACAAAACAAGAAATAATTTCAGCATGTGAATCACCCACCCTTAAGTGAATACCATGAACAATGTGAGTAAGGCTCCTTTGAGAAAGAGGGGAAGAAACAATTGCAAAAACACGAATCTCGTTCTCTAAAGTGCAAGTACTTAGTCCTAGGTTTTGAAGGAAAAGAAAGACAATTAAGTTTTCCCCAGCACGACAATCAAGGAATACATCAACAAACACATTTTTTGACTCTAGCGCCACCATAGCTGGAAGGAGAAAACGGGAACTGCAGGGAGCTTGCATACCTGTCTGCTCCACCACACCATTCATACTACCAAGTGTGAGGGAAGTTTTTTTTTATTTTTTATTTTTTATTTTTTCTTCCACCTGTGGTTTAACATAAGGACAAGAAAAAATAAAATGACCCCTCTTTCCACAATAGTAACATATATTGTGCACTTTTCTAAAGTCTCTACTATCAGAATGGCAAGATATCTGACCTAACTGCATGGGTTCCTCCCCTACCCCAGAGTTATAAGTAATATCACCCCAGGCAGCAGGTGAGACAAAACCACACGCAGGAGGGATCCCTTGCACGGAGGGACCCTTACACCTCTCTCTGATACGTCTATCCAACCGTATAGCCAAAGACATAGCATTCTCTAGAGTATCCGGGTACTCATGAAAAGCCAGGGCATCTTTTAACCTTTCAGATAACCCCTGACAAAACTGACTACGTAACGCAGGGTCGTTCCACCCTGACTCAGTAGCCCATCTCCTAAACTCTATGCAGTAACCCTCTGCAGTATGTTTACCCTGTAGTAAGCTACGCAATTTCGATTCTGCCATCGAGACCCGATCTGGGTCATCGTAAATCAATCCCAGGGCTTTGAAAAATTCCTCCATCGACCGGAGGGCCAGAAAACCAGGTGGCAGAGAAAAAGCCCAGGATTGCGCGTCCCCTTTAAGCAGAGACATGATGATACCAACCCTCTGATTTTCATTACCTGACGAAAATGGACGCAGTCGAAAATACAATTTGCATGACTCTTTAAAGCGAAAAAATCATCCGTACCCCCTGTAAATTTCTCAAGAAGAGCGACTTTAGGCTCCCCACCAATTTGACCTGTACCTGATGCCAGAACCCTCTGACACTGTGTGACCGAACTACGCAGATCCGCAACCTCTAGGGATAAACCCTGCATGCGGTCAACCAGTGCATCAATTGACGCCATCACAAAACCGCTGAGTAATGGCAGTCACAGTATGGCGGATTATAATGTCACGGCGGGCGTGCACTCAGATTCACAGATAACCCACCAACCAGGCTCTGGGCGAGAGACAGGGGAAGGGTCACCTCCTAGCTAATCCCTGACCTATTTCCCTGCACTGCTCAGCCCACATGCAGACCTTAAAGGTAGGTGTGATGTGTCCCCGTGCCTGGGCTGAGAAAACCCAAACTTCCTTGAGATGGTGAAGAGGGGAAATAGGAGCAGCCTGCTCGCACAGAACCTGGATGGGAGAGATGACACAAAACAACCAAACTTGAATCACACTTATCTTTCTGAGCTGGAACAGACAGACAACCTTCCTTCCTAGCTTCCAAGACCACAATGATTAGTATAATCCGCTCAGGGCACTGGGCTGGTGTGCTATTTAAACTAATGACCCCACCCAGTGCACCTGATGAGAGGCGGATCAAGCACGGCTCCAAAACAAACACTAAACTCGTGCTGCTATCCTGTCTGACCTCCGCACATCGTCAGAGTGGGGCATGACAACAACGTGACAGGGCATCCGCCTTCACATTTTTAACCCCAGGGTGATACGTGACAACAAAATTAAACCTAGAGAAGAACAAAGACCATCTGGCCTGTCTCGGGTTCAGACTCTTGGCCGATTCCAAGTAGGCCAGATTCTTATGGTCGGTAAACACGGTAATAGGGTGTCTGGCTCCCTCTAACCAATGGCGCCATTCCTCAAAAGCTAATTTGATGGCCAACAACTCCCTATCTTCCACATTGTAATTTCTCTCTGCAGAGGAGAGTTTCCTTGAGAAAAAGGCACACGGTCGCCATTTGGCAGGAGAGGGACCCTGAGATAAGACCGCACCCACAGCCACCTCAACAACAAAAGGTAGAGAGACATCAGGTTGTACCAAAATGGGAGCGGCAGCAAAACTCTCTTTGATACTAGAAGAGGTTTTAAGCGCATCTACCGACCACCAGGAAAAATCTACCCTCTTTTTAGTCATATCAGTGAGTGGCTTAACAACAGAGGAATAATTCAAAATGAACTTTCTGTAATAATTGGCAAAACCCAAAAACCGCATCAGCACCTTCTGATTCTCAGGAAGCTCCCAATCCAGCACAGTGCGCACCTTCTCAGGGGCCATGCGAAAACCAGAAGCGGAGAGAAGAAAACTAAGAAATTGAATCTCCGGAACCGTAAACACACATTTTTCCATTTTAGCGTACAATTTATTCTCCCGCAGAATCAGCAAGACCTGACGTAGGTGGTCTCGATGAGTCTTGAAATCAGGAGAAAAAATCTAAATGTCATCTAGATACACCAGTACAAATTTCCCTATTAAATGATAAAAAATGCTGTTCACAAAATGTTGGAAGACGGCCGGAGCATTCATCAAACCAAAGGGCATAACCAAATTCTCGAAATGACCCTCAGGGGTATTGAAGGCCGTCTTCCATTCGTCTCCTTCCCTGACCCTGACTAGGTTGTATGCCCCTCCTAAATCCAACTTAGAAAAAACTTTAGCCCCAACAATCTGGCTAAACAGGTCCGTGATCAGAGGAAGCAGATATGGGTCACGAATTGTGATACGGTTCAGCTCCCTGAAATCCAGACAAGGTCTTAAAGAACCATCTTTTTTCTTAACAAAAAAAAAACAGCGGCAACAGGTGACTTCGAGGGTTGGATGTGTCCCTTTCTCAGGCTCTCAGAGATATAAGTACGCATAGCGACTCTTTCAGGTTGGGAGAGATTGTATAAACGTGATTTTGGCAGCTTGGCGCCTGGGATGAGATTAATAGGGCAGTCGTACTCCCGGTGAGGGGGCAACTCCTGGACACCACTCTCGGAAAACACATTCGAAAATTCTGAGAGAAACGATGGTACAGTCTTGGTAGAAACCTCTGAAAGAGACTCCGTGAGGCAATTCTCTCAGCAAAACTCACTCCAACCATTTATGTGCCTTGCTTGCCAATCAATTGTGGGGTTATGTTTAGTGAGCCAGGGTAGCCCCAACACTAGAGGAGTAGGTAATCCACTTAGGACGAAACACGACATATCCTGAACATGAGCGTCACCCACAGTCAAATGGATATTGTGAACTATGCCCTCTAACGATCTTTGAGAAAGTGGAGCGGAATCGATAGCAAAAACAGGTATATCCTTTTCCAAAGTGCATACCTAGAAACCATGCGTTATTGCAAATTGATTATCAATGAGATTGACAGCTGCTCCACTATCTGCAAAAATCTCACAAACAATGTTTGCACCACCCTGGCAGGTAGGAGAAAACGGAAACTACAAGTAAACGGCAAACCTTCAATTTCCGCATTAACCTTGCCAATAGTAGCAAATGGAAAGTTTTTAAAGGTTTTTTTCTTTTTGGTTTTCTTTTATCACCCTCAGAAAACTCCATGAATCTCCTAGAGGGGCAAACATTAGCCAAATGATTTATACCCCCACAACAGAAACAAACCCTCCTCTGAGAGCTGAATCCTCTACTATCAGAGGCAAGCAAACCCAGCTGCATGGCCTCCTACTCAGAGGGGATTGAGAGAGACTGAGACCCCTGCGCACTGAATGAGACAGTGTCCTTGGGCTGAATATGACAGGAAGGAGTGGTCTCCTCTCTCTCTCTAAGACACCTGTCAATACTAACAGCTAGAGACATGGCAGACTCTAACGAGGCTGGTCTCTCATGAAAAGCAAATGCATCTTTCAATCTTTCCGAAAAAGACCATGGCAAAATTGACTTCGGAGTGCAGTATTATTCCAACCAGTATCAGCTGCCCATCTCCGAAATTCAGAACAATATATCTCTGCGGACTATTTACCCTGGCATAAAATACGCAGTTTAGATTCAGCCAGAGCAATACGATCTGGGTCATCATATATCTGCCCAAGGGCTACAAAAAATTCATCCACCGATCGGAGGGGCCATGCCCCCACCGGCAGTGAAAAGGCCCAAGACTGAGCGTTATCCCTGAGCAGCGAGATGATGATCCCCACCCTCTGCTCCTCATCACCAGAGGAATGGGGAAGTAGGCGAAAATGGAGTTTGCAAGCCTCTCTAAAGCTAACAAAATTCTCACTACCCCCAGTGAATGTATTCGGAAGCGAGATCTTAGGCTCAGAACAAACTCCATGAACGCCAGCAGAACCGGTCACCTGAAACTGAGACATAGTTTTACGGAGATCTGGTACCTCCAGTGAAAGACCTTGCATGCGGTCAATCAAGGCTGAAACCGGATCCATGCTTAAGACGGTTATGGCGGTTTATAATGTCACGGATGATGTTGCAGAAAGCTGGAACTTATACATAAACATCCGACTGGCTTGATCCCAAACTAAGGAGCATATGGGTGAGCCTTATAAAACCCCTAGAGTTCTCCCTGACTGCTATGCCCATGCAAGGGTCTCTATGGTAGACGATTGCATGCCCACGTACCTAATACTGTGTGACACCTAAAAACACTATAATAGTGTGGGGACACGACCACTGGCTCCCTGCACTTAATACGGACAGAGTCGGGGTCACCTAGAATCAAGCCAGCAAGAAACACAAAAAAAGGAAAAAGACTTATCTGCGGAAACAGCAGCAGCAGCCTCCAGCAGTGAACACCTCATCCAGGAAGTAGTATAAACCGCAAAGTGAGGCAGTATGGGAGGGAATATAAAGGGAGACAATTAGTCTAAATAGGTGACACCTGGGAGAAGGAAAGGAGATGACAAAGTGAAACCAAAACAAAGAATGTCATGCAAGAGGTAGAGAAGAACGTCTGCCAGACCTTCTCACAGAACTGGCGGTGACACCTTCCCACATTGGGACTTATATTCCAGACATGTACTGATCTACCAATAACATCCTTACAACTCCTCTTCATTCATAAAAACCACACATCCGCATTACTCCCCTCCCCATAGCAGGCAATCTCTTGCTCCACACTAAAAATATTCAGGCGCACTACAATGCCAATGAATCGGGACATTCAAACTAAACAGGGCTTGAGATCGAACTCGATATTCATCCCCCTAGGTTGAAGGGTGTTCAATTTGTATATCCATTCGATCTCTGTTCTATTTATTTGCATAACTGGATCCCCACCCAGCCAGTGGGTTTTGACTAGTTCCACTCCCATAAATTTCAAACCCCTCAGATTTTTTCCATGGTGCTCCTTAAAGTGCATTGAAACACTATGTGTAGTCAAACCTTTTTTGATATTCCGTATGTGTCCCTGTACCCTAACTTCCAATTTTCTGAGGGTTCTTTCTATGTACTGGAGGCCACAAGGGCACTCCAGTATGTAAATCACCCCTTCATTCTTACAGGACATACCTCCCTTCACTTTAAACTCCTGTCCATTTGCTGTTGACCTCACTGCTACCGCATGTTGCATTCTCTCTTTCAAGATCCTATTTTTGCAACCTACGCAGAAGCCGCACCATGTGAATTTCTGCATATCGCTCTTTTTAGAAGCGATTGCAGTTGCACTATGTACTATACGTGTTTTAAGATTAGGAGCCTTCTTGTATATGATTTCAGGCCTCCTAGGTATCTCTTTCCCTAGGATAGGGACGTTCTTCAAAGTTGCCCAATTTCTTTTAATCGCATTTAAGAATCCTACATTGGCACTGTATTGCGTCATGAGCATAAAGCGATAGTCCCTGTCTTTCTTCCTTCCCTTTCCACAGTCACCTTCTATTTCACAGACCTCCATGTTTTTCCGACTCTCCTTCAGATCTTCCTCCTCATACCCCTTTTCCAGAAACTTTTCCTTAATCACTTGACTCTGTTTTCTATAATCTTCAAACTTCGTACAGTATATCGGAATAACAGTATATAATGATGTCAAATCAACTGTCGCAAGCCATACATCCTCTCCCTGTATATCTAATTTTCGTATCAAATCTAATACGCTCCCCGTATCTTTCAAATATGAGGGAATTAATGTAACATACTTTTGCAGGTGGAAGTTTATGTAACAAAATCACAGAAATATAGTGGCAAATATGGGGTAACTGCTCAAACCCCAAACACTGTAGCGTGTTTCTCATTGAGGGAGCAGTCCCACCGCATGTGGACTACAGCAAACGACCATCCCCAGCAAAAAATGCGTGCAATGGAGGATGCCGCCGCGGTCAGCATGCACCACAGAGGCATCCTACACAAACCAGAGCATTGTGCGGATGAAAATATAATTATATAAATCACAGAAAAAAATGCACCAAACGGCTATGCCACTGACATATCTGTTTGGTGCATTTTTACTGTGATTTATATGGAAGTCTACGTACTCTGTAATTCTACTTGTGAGGGAATCAATGCCCGAAACGATCGGCCTACCGGGGGGTTCTGAGAGACATTTATGTATTTTTGGCAGATGGTATATTACAGGGGTTACTGGATATTTCACAATTAAATAGTCATATTATTTCCTATTTAGGATCTCATCCCTTAGACCTTTTTTTTGTAGCATGTCCAATTTCCTTTTATACTCTTTCATGGGGTCACTTTAGAGTTTCCTATATGTGGTCTCATCTACCAACAATCTATTCAATTCCTTTTCATACTCCCCCCCCCCCCCCCCCCCATTTATCTGCAGGTTTTATTACAATTAGGGGGTTGGATTCCAGCTCTTGTAAGGCTTTCTTTTCTTTAAGTGATTGACTGCAGTGTCCTATGGCCACAAACGCGCGTCAAAACGCCCCAAAGAAGCTCAAGTACTTGATTATGCGTCGGGCGTTTTACAGCACGATCGTACGCGCTGTAAAACGCCCAGGTGAGAACCATTCCCATAGGGAATCATTGGTTTCTCCTTGTTGAGCGTTTTACAGCGCGTAGGAACGCGCTGTAAAACGCTCAGGTGTGAACCCAGCCTAAACGAAAGGTTGTTACACTTCTTTTTACTCTCCATTTTATCTAACGCATTCAACAGCCCCCTCTTGAAGGCTTCTATACACTCATTGCTGGTGGTTTTCAGGAAAAATTTAGACTTTTCCCGAAGCCGAGTGTGAACTATCCCCTTCTCATTAGTTGAGTCTTTTGCAGCCGCACCCAGTGATGTATTCACTGCATTCTTCAAGGGTGAACTTTGATTTCTCATGCAGTATTTTGCAATGTTTAGTTTTTTTCACAAATCTATGTATGTCTAAGAAGGTCTCAAATTTATTAAACTGTTTTGTAGGCGCAAATTTTAAACCTCTCCCCAATATTTGTTTTTCTTCCTCTGATAGACTATATGAGCTCAAATTGAAGATACCTCCTATAGTCCTCTGATCTTTTTGGGGTCTGGACTTATTTTTTCTCTTTCCATTTCCTCTCCTACCTCTATATGATTTCTATTTTGTGGGGTCATTGTTGTACTCCTTTCAGGATCTTGTTTCCCCATCATATTCCTTTGTACTCCTTTTGTTGCCTGATGTGGAAAATTCTGTTTATTGGGTATGTTTTTTTTTCCATTCTGTACCTCCATTTGCGGGGGTTCCTCCCTAATTTCATAATCCTGTGGTCTATATCTCTCCTCATTGTAAAATCTTTTACCCCCGAAATACTGATCGGGATGATGATTATAATACCCCCCATATCCTCCCTCACCCCTGTAATTGCCATTCCCCCTATAATTTGCATGGTGGGGTGGTCATCTCCCTGGTGATTGGTGGTATCCTTCCTGTCTATTCCTATTCCACCAGTTATTCGGATTTGCTTGCCTTCTAGGATTTTCATTATAGTAGTTGTAGTCATTAGTATACCCCCCGTATCTGTTGGTTCCATAATTTCCTCCTTGTTGATAGGGTCCTCTATAGTTATTTATATTTTTCCCATAAGGTTCAAATGTGCCATGTTTCCTCTCTGTGCGATTGCCCTGATTAGGCAAACCTGAGTCAGCGGTGCCTGCCTGCATTTCACTGGAAGCTATATTCTCTCTGTTTTTATGTTTTTATACACTCTGTTGTTTTCATACTCCTCACACACTTTAGCAAACGTCTTTTGTTTTTTCATTCTAATATCACTCTCATTTTTTACATCATCTCCTTACATTTAATGCTCAAATCCTCATATTCCTTTTTATTCACAATTTTAAACGGCTGAATTCTCTGTTGTAGTGTTTCAATGTTTCTGTTAATCTGTTTTAATTTATTCCTCCGTATATTTATAATAAATCTCACAACTTTGAGGCCACACTCATTCATTAATTGTTCCCATTCCAATAAATCCCCCTCATCCTCAGAATTCAGGGGCAACTGCCATCTTAGACCATCTGGGATTTTGCATTCAGCCAGATAACGTTCTAAAGACGCAACATCCCATATGGTTCTGACCTCCCTAATTAACTCCTTTTCCAACTCTACAAACAGATTCATCAAGCTCTTATCTGAATCATACAGAGATGACATGCTGAGCTTTCCAACCTACATTGAAGTATACTGCGATTTAATCTAGAGGTGTCTGTCTTGATCCAGATTAAGGCCCCTTTCACACGGGCGAGTTTTCCGTGCGGGTGCGATGCGTGCGGTGAACGTATTGCACCCGCACTGAATCCTGACCCATTCATTTCTATGGGGCTGTGCACATGAGCGGTGATTTTCACGCATCACTTGTGCGTTGAGTGAAAATCGCAGCATGCTCTATATTGTCCGATTTTCACGCGACGCAGGCCCCATAGAAGTGAATGGGAAGAGTGAAAATCGCATAGCATCCGCAAGCAAGTACGTATGCGGTGCGATTTACACGCACGGTTGCTAGGAGACGATCGGGATGGAGACCCGATCATTATTATTTTCCCTTATAACATGGTTATAAAGGAAAATAATAGCATTCTGAATACAGAATGCATAGTAAAACAGCGCTAGAGGGGTTAAAATTTTTTTTTTAAAAATGTAACTCACCTTAGTCCACTTGATCGCGAAGCCCAGCATCTCCTTGTGTCTCCTCTGCTGAACAGGACCTGGGCTGAGCTGCTGCATTAAATAGAGGTTAAGGACCTTTGATGACATCACTCCGGTCATCACATGGTCTTTTACCATGGTGAATCACCATGGTAAAAGATCATGTGACATACCATGTGATGATTAAGGTCCTTAACCTCTACTTAATGCAGCAGCTCACCCCAGGTCCTGTTCAGCAGAGGAGACACAAGGAGATGCCGGGCTTCGCGATCAAGTGGACTAAGGTGAGTTAAATTATTTTTTATTTTTATTTTAACCCCTCTAGCGCTGTTTTACTATGCATTCTGTATTCAGAATGCTATTATTTTCCCTTATAACCATGTTATAAGGGAAAATAATACAATCTTCAGAACATCAATCCCAAGGCCGAACTTCTGTGAAGAAGTTCGGGTTTGGGTACCAAACATGCGCGATTTTTCTCACGCGAGTGCAACGCATGACAATGTTTTGCACTCGCGTGGAAAAAATCGCGCATTTTCCCGCAACGCACCCGCCTCTTTTCCGGGCAAAAAACTGACGCCCGTATGAAAGAGGCCTAAGTGAATACCTGAATTCAAGGAAAAAAGCTCTGTGTGAATGAGGAGCAGCGCGGTCCCACCAGATTGACATTTTCTAATTGTGAAGAACCCACTTCATTCAAGGAGACCAGCAGCGCTAGTACCATTGAAAGCTAGTGACTTATTTTACTCTTTTTTGCATTGAAGGTCCATTGTGCCTCCTTTTGCAATACTTTTCTATTAAATTCGCCACCTCTCACGGATCTTCTCACTGTTTCAATCCCCTGAAAATGAATTGAGCACAACTCATTATCGTGGGCTGAGGCAACATGTCGTGCAATGGAGGTATCTGCACCATTCTGAATATCATTTAAGTGCTCACAGTTCCGTCTCCGAAATTCTCGGATCGTTTTTTCCACATATTGCATCCCGCATTTACAAGTTGCCAAGTACACAATGCCTCTGGTTTTGCAATTGATAAAGGACCTGATCATATATTGTTTTTGCGTGACCGTACTAGTGTGAATGACATTACACGCAATGCAGCCACTGCAGCGAAATGTGCCCATAGGTCTACTACCCAACCAGGAAGATGCAACAGGGGATTGATATAAACCATGCACCAACCTATCATGCAGGTTCCTCCCTTGTCGGTATGTGCTGCTCGGCTCATAGCCCACCAAATGACCCACATCAGGGTCCGATTGCAAAATTCGCCAAAATTGGTTAAGAGTAGCCCGAACAGTCTCATGAGCATCATCAAAGGTTGCAATGATGCGAGTTTTCTCATCCTCTGATGGTTTCGTCTGTGGAACCAGTAAAGTTTTGAGGTCAGCCGCCAGTGAGTGTTGATGTGCTCTTGCCAATACATGTTGTGGGTACCCTCTCCTCCGAAACCTCTGTTGTAAGTCCTTGGCTGCCACCAAATAGTCCGACACCTTGGAGCAATTGCGCCGTAACCGCAAATATTGCCCCTTAGGAATTCCTTTTTTAAGGGACCCCGGATGGTGACTGTCCCATTGTAGCAGACTATTTGTAGCAGTCTTCTTTCGGAAGAGACGGGTCCCTAGGCATCCCTCCTGGTCCTTAAACACTGCAAGTCCAAAAAATCAATCTTGTCATCTTGTCAATCTGATTTCGTCCCTGACCATAGGATGAACACGTCATCAATGAAACGTAGCCATAAATTGATGTATCGTGTCCATCTGCCATTATCATCTGTGAAAACGACCTCACGCTCCCACCAGCCGAGGTAGAGGTTAGCGAACGTGGGGGCACAGGGGCTCCCCATCGCCACCCCCTGAGCTGGTGGTAGATCCGACGGTCCAAGATAAACACATTGTTCTCAAGGATGAACTGGAGCAATTGCAAAATGAACTCATTATGTGGCCAAAGATGGGTTCCTCGCTGTTTGAGGAAATCACCCACAGCCCTACACCCCTTATCAAGGGGTATAGAGCTGTAGAGTGCCTCCACATCCAAACTGGCCAACAACATGTGCTCATCAGTTTGAATGCCCTCCAGCTTCTAGATCATCTCCATTGAGTCACGTATATAGGATGGAAGAGAAAGTACAAACGGACGCAAGACCGTACCAACATATGTGCTAATGCCATGTGTCAGGCTATCAATGCCTGATACTATGGGTCTTCCTTTTAGGAAGGAACACCCTTTGTGAACCTTCAGAAGGCTGTAGAAACAAGGCATCTGTGGATGCTTAGGGAGCAAATATGCATATTCGTTTTTACTAATCAGTTTCTCTTCACATGCTATCAGCAAGATGTGTTTCAACTTCATATGGAGAATCTCCATTGGGTTATTTTCCAGCACACGATAACAGTGCTTATCCTTTAAGATCTTTAAACACATCTCACTGTACTGCTCTGCCCCCAAAATAACCACATTTTCCCCCCTTGTCTGAGGGTTTAATCACTATAGAGAGATCCCCTTCTAGAGATAGTAATGCCTCAGTCTCTGCATTAGATAGATTATGGTAGCTCGTTTTGTCCCCCTCTATTGATTTAAGTTGGTCCATCACTATCTTTAGAAAGATATCCATTACTGTGTGATCTCCTAGTGGAGGATTTTTTGTAGATGGAAGTTTTAATTCTGTGAAGGGACCCTCCCCTATTGACCTATCACCCTCCTCCATCATTGTTGCTAACAGACGCAGCACGTCAAGTAAATCATCGATATTGATCCCTAATTCGACGCATTGTTGTCTGTCATGAGTGGAGAAGAATTTTTTCCATTTCAGTTTCCTGACAAACAGGGTCAGGTCCTTCACCCATCTAAATTCATCAAAAGAACATGTAGGGACAAATGAGAGGCCCCTTTTAAGCACCTGCATCTCTGATGTGCTGAGGGGTCTTTGTGAGAGATTCATGATTTGTAAATCATCCGTATATTTGACAGATTGAGTTGTCACCAGACCTACATCAGAAACATTTTTCATAGGGGATTGCCTTCCTGTCCTTTAAACCGTAAGTTGGTGGTCCCTGAGGGATCCCTAAAAAATGTGGGATCTCCTATTTCTACCTCCTCTTCCCCTACTCCTTCCTCTACCTGAAGAGAAAATGGGGAACTGTTGAGGGGGATATGGGGTACTCTCACCCTTAGCTTCACCCTCAGAAGACAAGGGTTCCGTTTCCACCTCTAATGTCCTAGTTGTCCTAGCCCCAAATTCTAGAATACGACCCTCCTTGAAATCTGTGGTATCTCTAAGGCTACTTTCACACTAGCGCTTGATCGGATCCGTTCTGAACGGATCCGATCATATTAATGCAGACGGAGGCTCCGTTCAGTACGGATCCGTCTGCATTAATAACTTAGAAAAATTTCTAAGTGCTCAAGTAGCCTGAGCGGATCAGTTCAGACTTTCAATGTAAAGTCAATGGGGGACGGATCCGCTTGAAGATTGAGCCATATGGTGTCATCTTCAAGCGGATCCGTTCCCATTGACTTACATTGTAAGTCTGAACGGATCCGCTCGCCTCCGCACGGCCAGGCGGACAGCTGAACGCTGCAAGCAGCGTTCAGCTGTCCGCCTGGCCGTGCGGAGGCGAGCGGAGCGGAGGCTGAACGCCGCCAGACTGATGCAGTCTGAGCGGATCCGCTCCATTCAGACTGCATATGGGCTGGACGGAGGCGGTCGGGTCCGCTCGTGAGCTCCTTCAAACGGAGCTCACGAGCGGACCGACGAACGCAAGTGTGAAAGTAGTCTAAGGAACTGGGTGTGTTTCCTCTCCTTGAGCTGCGCCGTTAAGCGCTCGATATTCTGCTGGAGGATCAGCTCCTTACGGGCAAAATCCAAATTTTTCAGAAAATTTGTTAGTTGCCGTAATCTGTTACTGGAGGGCCTGTGTATTTTTTTTTATACACAGTTTTTTCACCTTCCATTAGTAATGTCATCAGACGCAGCGAACTATCAATCGATTCTGTTTCCCACTTTTTGTAGAATTCTGGCGTTCTAATCCTTACTGCTGGTAGAAACAGAATCCTAAGACCTCTAGGTACTATTTTGTTTCTGATATAGGTGTCTAACGTCTGGATCTCCCACCACCCTCTAACATGATCCTTGTATATCCTTGTGAGTTGCTTAAACAATCCTGATATACTCAGTGTGCTGGTCTCTGGTGGTAAATCTGCATCTGAAAATACGAATTTAGCTTCATCACGCCATTTCTCAGTACTGATACCTCCTGCTAGAAAACCTGCCATTCCTGAATGCACGTGCTTAATTAACAATTCACTGATTGAGATATCATTGGATTACATTAACCTCTAAACACTTATCACTGAACAATAGAATGTTTGTATGTGTATATATTTTAAAATGTTGAACTTTATTGATACACCTTAAAAAAATGGAATGAGAGTGAATCACTATACAGAATGATAATCACAATAAGGGTAATCCCTTGTGCAACTATAAATGCAACAAATTGGCAACAAGCCTGATTAGAAGATCCTCCTACCCCAATCACTTGATACGGGGTCTAGGGAGGAGAGGTCTCTGCCAAAAAGTATAGCTTGCAAGGTAATAAACCCATATCAATTATAGGGCATCCACCAATAATATAATTTTTGATGTGATGCGTCTACAAATAAAGACCGGGCACTGAGGAGACAAAACTACTTACAGGGAGAGGAGTGTGCAGATATGCTATATACAGTGTTCTAAATAAGCGTTAATGTACACTCACACTGTGTAAGCTATAACCTAACCCCCAAATCATCCTATTAACTCCCCTAGTAATGTCACCCTAGTAAAGATGATACAGTGTCCAGAATGGCATAGCTCCCTACACCTAGCAGCTTCAGTTTGTATGTGCCTACGTATCGCCCATTATATGCTCAACGCGTTTCTTTGTAGCAAATCATCAGGAGCTGAGGGCATAGACAAACAAACAAGCAGCGCTGCCCCTCTCACATGCGGAGGCGGCAACGTCGGCGCTAGGATGGCCATGACGCAGGTGCTGAAAACAGCTGTTAAGTCACCTAGGCCACTCCTACCAAAGGCGGAGTCCATCCCCCGGATGGCCAATCAAGGAGCTAGACATGCGGTTACCTCAGTAAACCACCGCCCCCATGTCAGCCGACCACTCCAGGTACGAACTGTTAATGGTGTCAACACACTGGGATTTGAACAGGAATAATTCGGCGAGTTATAAAACAGCAGGTAGGTATCCAAATACTGAAAATAAGCTCACTATAAGTGAGCATAAATGAAGTACATAGGATCATATTATGAACCCATTTCTATTTGCAGGTCCATTGTTACGATACTGACATCAAAACACCCACATCCTACACAGCGGTGGGAAGATGTCAGAAATATGCACATTTAAAGGGCCATACTCAGATTAATAAACCTTGGACAGACTGATTGATATTTCATAGAGTTGATGGATTGTGGGGAATTGCACAGGATCAATCAAAGATGGATGTTATGAACCCCTATTGTAAAACCATCACAACAGATCTGATGGGACCATCAGATTAGGTAGTGACCCCACAACTGGATGACAGTCCCATTACTGCAATACGTATGAGGGTGTCACACAAACAGGGACAAACAAACACTTAAAGAGTAGTTGTATGGAAAAGGCTCAAATGCCAGCCGTACAATGAAGTACAAGATACACCAGAGGTAAACGAGAAAACAAAACATGCCAAAAAGTCAAAACCTGTAGATTAATACAATACCAAATTGCCAGAAGCCAAAAACATAGTCACAATACCAAATACAGAAATCCAAGCCAAAGTAGTTTTTAATGATTGCAAGGGAACAGCTGGGAGAGCCAAAGGACAAGAAATGCATCACCACCTGCACAGCCTTTTATGCAGAGGAAAGGCAGCTCACACCAGCATGCCTGCACACCAGGTAGAGCTGCCGGCAGAAACAAATTGGTAGGTGTGGATCAATGGACAATCAGCTGCGGTGCCCTTAATAGGACAGGTTCAAAGTCCTTAATACAAAGTGGAAAAGAGGTTAACGGGTGCCGCGCTAAATTATGAAGCAGTATACTGGATCAAGAACCAGAATACAACGTGCCAAATTCGTATGATGCACAAGCGAAAAATTCCAAATCCATAAACAATAGTATACAGGCGGATCTCACACTTCCATATATACCATGCGAAGATTTTCAGCAACCTGTTACTCAGCTGCACATATATGAAGACGGCTGTCTTACGTCTTCCAGTTCACATGCAAAGGAATGGATGTCCGCCTGCAATATGCGATGAAATATCCCTTTGGAGTAACAATCACACGAAAAGCTTGATCCGAAACAGCCCGGATTACCCTAGTAAAGGACAGAAAAAGATTGCGCAATACCCTCGGGATTTAAAAGTAGGAATACTTTAATCTACTTACAAAAAGCAAGTTTTCACAAGCATATAAAATACCCGACCCGGGTTTCGCACTTAGCTTCGTCAGGGGCTGCAATCCAAATGCCGCCAAAGGTCAACACATATGTAGCAGTCATTGACCCCGGAACAAGTACGGACTTCCGTTTGTCCGGCAAAATGTTTAAACATTTGTTTAAAAAATAAATACTAAAATTGCCAAGTTAGGTTCTGAAGACACATACACTTAGCAAAATACAATAAAATACAATAAAATACACCAAACTAAAATAGTATTAAACAAAATTGAAAGACTTGCATAATATAATAAAACATCTAAAATAATAGTATTTTTTGATTAAACCATACAGACAGATTTTATATCCCACTCAATATTATGTCCATTTGGCTGCAATGTATTCATATCATAGATCCATTGCGCCTCCCTTTTATTAATCTGTGTGGCAGGATTACCTCCACGCCAGTGACGTTTCACCAGTTCTACACCACAAAACTTTAGACCCGTAGGGTCTTTCTGATGGAACCTCTTGTAGTGTGCAGAGACACTATGAGTCTCGAGTCCTTTTTTAATATTTTTAATATGTTCGCCAACTCGAACCTTTAACTTTCTCAGTGTTCTTCCAATATACTGGAGACCACACGGGCACTCCAGTGCATAAATGACTCCCATTGATTCACATGAGATATTACCACTGATTTTTTTAGAGATAGATTTGGAGGCAGACACAATATCATCTTTTCTAATCATTTTTTTGTCTTCTCTTGAGCGGTTTCTGCAACATAGACAGAAGCCGCACCAAGTGAAGCCGTTACGCAATTTCGATATACCAGAAGACTCTCTCACATAACTGTGCACAATACGGTTTCTGACAGTGGGGGCTCTTTTAAAAATAAAGGGCGGTTTTTGGGGAATGAGTTCACCTATAACTGGATCATTTCGCAAAACTTTCCAGTTATTTTGGATTATTCTTTTAATATGGGGGCAATTAATAGAATAGGTGGTTGAAAAAGCAAACTTATATTTTTCTTGAATCTGTATTTTTTCTTCCGCAGACACTTTCTTTTTGATAGTACCCAAATTTTCCAACTTAATTTCTTCCTTTTGATTCAACAGGACTTCCTTTTTATATCCCTTTTCTACAAATCTATTTATTATGATGTCACTTTGTGTCTCATAATCTTCAATACTGGTACAATTTCTTTTTATACGTTTCAATTGCCCCTTCGGCACATTACAAATCCATGGTTCATGATGGCAACTATTTCTTTCAATATAACCATTACGGTCAGTGGGTTTAAAATAAGTGACAGTTTTTATCTTTTTTTCATCCACCCTAATCTCCAGATCCAAAAAATGTATGCTGTTTTTGCTAACATCATGGGTGAAATGAATATTCCACTTATTTGTATTAATTTGAGAAATAAACCCCCTTAACCCTATCTCCGTTCCATACCAAATGCCGATACAGTCATCTATATATCTCCTCCAGAGTTGGAGGGGAGGAAAAAGACACAATAAGCCCAGAAGCGAAGAAAGGCAGAGGGATTCCATAGGCATATATAATTTAAGCACACATAGTTTGACTCCAGATGAACTTTCTGTGCTTAATAAGGGCCTTAAATTTGCCCCAATATACAGAGGAAATAAATTTGAAACGTATTTGGATGTGCATAGGTTCATAAGGAAATTAAATATATGTAAATATTTGAAAAAGAATCCAATAAAAACTTCCAATACGGAAGATACTAAAATATACACGCATCTGCGAAATAAATCTACTTTTTTCCCGGATAATAAAGAAAATGAGTGTATAGAAGCTTTTAAACGTGGGGTTCTTAAAGGGCTAGATCAATTAGATATAGGAGGTTCAAAAAAGAATAATTTGACTAAAAATGAAAAGGAGGCGTTAAAAACTCTGGAAAAAAATGATAAAATAATTATAAAACCAGCAGATAAAGGTGGAGGTGTAGTTGTTTTAAATCATGAGGACTACAACACGGAAATGCAGAGAATTCTTAGCGACACTACCACATATAGAAAATTAAAAAGGGATCCCATATTTGAATACAAAAAAACACTTAAAGTTTTGTTGGATAGGGGCCTAATGCAAAAAGTGCTGAATGAGAAAGAATATCAATATTTAAATAACCTGTACCCAAAAACTCAGACTATATATTATTTACCTAAGATTCATAAGAATGCAGAACGCCCCCCAGGGCGACCCATTGTCTCAGGGATTGATTCAATAACCAGCCGTGTATCCGAGTATATAGACATTTTTTTGCAAAAATATGTGACTAATACACCATCATACCTACGGGATACAGGGCATATCCTTGAGGTTTTGAGAGAAATAAATAATTTACCTGAAAATGCTATTCTGATGACATTAGATGTCACTTCACTTTACACGATCATACCAAATGATATAGGCATGGAGGCGATAAAATTTTATTTGAATAGAGATGTTCAAATGCCCAATGAGCAAAAAGTCTTTATTATGGATTGCATACAGTACTGCCTCGGACATAATTATTTTTGGTATGCTGATAGTTTTTTTCTCCAGGTGTCGGGAGTGGCGATGGGTGCGAAATTCGCACCCAGTTTCGCCAATCTGTTTATGTCTTACTGGGAACAGTCTAATATAGACCCGATTATTAAAGTTGAGATGGAGGGTGGTAGCCTCCAACTCTGGAGGAGATATATAGATGACTGTATCGGCATTTGGTATGGAACGGAGATAGGGTTAAGGGGGTTTATTTCTCAAATTAATACAAATAAGTGGAATATTCATTTCACCCATGATGTTAGCAAAAACAGCATACATTTTTTGGATCTGGAGATTAGGGTGGATGAAAAAAAGATAAAAACTGTCACTTATTTTAAACCCACTGACCGTAATGGTTATATTGAAAGAAATAGTTGCCATCATGAACCATGGATTTGTAATGTGCCGAAGGGGCAATTGAAACGTATAAAAAGAAATTGTACCAGTATTGAAGATTATGAGACACAAAGTGACATCATAATAAATAGATTTGTAGAAAAGGGATATAAAAAGGAAGTCCTGTTGAATCAAAAGGAAGAAATTAAGTTGGAAAATTTGGGTACTATCAAAAAGAAAGTGTCTGCGGAAGAAAAAATACAGATTCAAGAAAAATATAAGTTTGCTTTTTCAACCACCTATTCTATTAATTGCCCCCATATTAAAAGAATAATCCAAAATAACTGGAAAGTTTTGCGAAATGATCCAGTTATAGGTGAACTCATTCCCCAAAAACCGCCCTTTATTTTTAAAAGAGCCCCCACTGTCAGAAACCGTATTGTGCACAGTTATGTGAGAGAGTCTTCTGGTATATCGAAATTGCGTAACGGCTTCACTTGGTGCGGCTTCTGTCTATGTTGCAGAAACCGCTCAAGAGAAGACAAAAAAATGATTAGAAAAGATGATATTGTGTCTGCCTCCAAATCTATCTCTAAAAAAATCAGTGGTAATATCTCATGTGAATCAATGGGAGTCATTTATGCACTGGAGTGCCCGTGTGGTCTCCAGTATATTGGAAGAACACTGAGAAAGTTAAAGGTTCGAGTTGGCGAACATATTAAAAATATTAAAAAAGGACTCGAGACTCATAGTGTCTCTGCACATTATAAGAGGTTCCATCAGAAAGACCCTACGGGTCTAAAGTTTTGTGGTGTAGAACTGGTGAAACGTCACTGGCGTGGAGGTAATCCTGCCACACAGATTAATAAAAGGGAGGCGCAATGGATCTATGATATGAATACATTGCAGCCAAATGGACATAATATTGAGTGGGATATAAAATCTGTCTGTATGGTTTAATCAAAAAATACTATTATTTTAGATGTTTTATTATATTATGCAAGTCTTTCAATTTTGTTTAATACTATTTTAGTTTGGTGTATTTTATTGTATTTTATTGTATTTTGCTAAGTGTATGTGTCTTCAGAACCTAACTTGGCAATTTTAGTATTTATTTTTTAAACAAATGTTTAAACATTTTGCCGGACAAACGGAAGTCCGTACTTGTTCCGGGGTCAATGACTGCTACATATGTGTTGACCTTTGGCGGCATTTGGATTGCAGCCCCTGACGAAGCTAAGTGCGAAACCCGGGTCGGGTATTTTATATGCTTGTGAAAACTTGCTTTTTGTAAGTAGATTAAAGTATTCCTACTTTTAAATCCCGAGGGTATTGCGCAATCTTTTTCTGTCCTTTACTAGGGTAATCCGGGCTGTTTCGGATCAAGCTTTTCGTGTGATTGTTACTCCAAAGGGATATTTCATCGCATATTGCAGGCGGACATCCATTCCTTTGCATGTGAACTGGAAGACGTAAGACAGCCGTCTTCATATATGTGCAGCTGAGTAACAGGTTGCTGAAAATCTTCGCATGGTATATATGGAAGTGTGAGATCCGCCTGTATACTATTGTTTATGGATTTGGAATTTTTCGCTTGTGCATCATACGAATTTGGCACGTTGTATTCTGGTTCTTGATCCCGTATACTGCTTCATAATTTAGCGCGGCACCCGTTAACCTCTTTTCCACTGATGCTCGGGAGCCCCGGTATACCACCTCATTGGCTTGAGGCTCCAACATCAGAACCCTGGTTCTCACGGCAGCTGGATTCTGCTACCGCACGAAGGCAGCAGTAGATGGGGGGAACTGTGACAGTATCACT
Organism: Bufo gargarizans; assembly: GCF_014858855.1. NCBI lineage: Eukaryota > Metazoa > Chordata > Amphibia > Anura > Bufonidae > Bufo > Bufo gargarizans. Next base: position 111,868 of record NW_025334121.1, on the reverse strand, counting down.
TAGATAGTGATCAGTCTCTCACTCTATGCTAAGCTTTCCCTGATAAAACTCTGAAATCTATCAAATTACCAGTTCTCTCATGCCTACATGTAGTTATAATGACTATGACTGTTACTCACTGGATTATAAGATAAGCCTACTTTCACACTGGCGTTTTGGCTTTCCGTTATTGAGATCCGTTCAGGGCTCTCACAGGCGGTCCAAAACGGATCAGTTTTTGCCCTAATGCATTCTGAATGGAAAAGGATCCGCTCAGAATGCATCAGTTCAGTCTCCGTTCCGTCTCCATTCTGCTTTGGAGGCGGACACCAAAACGCTGCTTGCATTTGATGAAACTGAACCAAACGGATCTGTCCTGGCACACATTGTAAATCAATGGGGACGGATCCATTTTCACTGACACTATCTGGCACAATAGAAAACGGATCCGTCCTCCATTGACTTTCAATGGCGTTCAAGAAGGATCCATCTTGGCTACGTTAAAGATAATACAAACTGATCCGTTCTGAACGGATGCAGACAGTTGTATTATCTGATCCGCACAAAACGTGAGTGTGAAAGTAGCCTAAGGCTTGATGTTGCTTGAGGTGCATACTGTATATATGCAGTGCCAAATATGGCAAGCAAACCAAAGTGAGTTTCTTTATTTATTTTTTGCATTCTTATGTCTCTATAGAAAAAGTGGTCTAATACTGTCTGCGTTTACTTTATGTGACTTTTTTAATAAGGAAATAGGCTCTATTAAGCCCTTCAGGACCCTGCCATTTTTCATCTTAAGGACCAGGCTATTTTTTGCATGTCTGACATGTGTCACTTTATGTGGTGATAACTTTAAAACGCTTTTACTTATCCAGGCTATTCTGAGACTGTTTTCTATTCACATATTGTACTTCATGACAGTGGTAAATTTGAGTCAAAATATTTCATTTTTATTTATGAAGAAATAACAAATTTATAAAAAATTAGGAAAAATTAATAATTTTGAACATTTCAATTTCTCTGCTTTCAAAACAGATAGTGATACCTACTAAAATAGTTATTACTTTACATTCCCCATATGTCTACTTCATGCTTGGAACATTTTGTAAATGGAATTTTATTTTTTGGGGACGTTAGAAGGCTTAGAGGTTTAGAAGCAAATCTTAAAATGTTTAAAAACATTTCCTAAACCCAATGTCACAGGGCGCCAAAGGTGCACTCGGTCTACCATCAGCCGCAGACCTGCTGCTTAGCTTCAGGAGCGAGGATTAGAGTTGAGCGAACACCTGGATGTTCGGGTTCGAGAAGTTCGGCCGAACTTCCCGAAAATGTTCGGGTTCGGGATCCGTACCCGATCCGAACTTCGTCCCGAACCCGAACCCCATTGAAGTCAATAGGGACCCAAACTTTTCGGCACTAAAACGGCTGTAAAACAGCCCAGGAAAGGGCTAGAGGGCTGCAAAAGGCAGCAACATGTAGGTAAATCCCCTGCAAACAAATGTGGATAGGGAAATGAATTAAAATAAAAATTAAATAAATAAAAATTAACCAAAATCAATTGGAGAGAGGTCCCATAGCAGAGAATCTGGCTTCCCGTCACCCACCACTGGAACAGTCCATTCTCTGATATTTAGGCCCCGGCACCCAGGCAGAGGAGAGAGGTCCCGTAACAGAGAATCTGGCTTCATGTCAGCAGAGAATCAGTCTTCATATCATAGCAGAGAATCAGGCTTCACGTCACCCACCACTGCAACAGTCCATTTTCATAAATTTAGGCCCAGCACCCAGGCAGAGGAAAGAGGTTCCGTAACAGAGGATCTGGCTTCATGTCAGCAGAGAATCAGTCTGCATGTCATAGCAGAGAATCAGGCTTCACGTCAGCCACCACTGCAACAGTCCATTGTCATAAATTTAGGCCCAGCACCCAGGCAGAGGAGAGAGGTCCCGTAACAGACAATCTGGCTTCATGTCAGCAGAGAATTAGTCTGCATGTCATAGCAGAGAATCAGGCTTCACGTCAGCCACCAATGCAACAGTCCATTGTCAGATATTTAGGCCCAGCACCCAGGCAGAGGAGAGAGGTCCCGTAACAGAGGATCTGGCTTCATGTCAGCAGAGAATCAGTCTTCATATCATAGCAGAGAATCAGGCTTCACGTCACCCACCACTGCAACAGTCCATTTTCATAAATTTAGGCCCAGCACCCAGGCAGAGGAGAGAGGTCCCGTAACAGACAATCTGGCTTCATGTCAGCAGAGAATCAGTCTTCATGTCATAGCAGAGAATCAGGCTTCACGTCACCCACCACTGTAAGAGTCCATTTTCATAAATTTAGGCCCAGCACCCAGGCAGAGGAGAGAGGTCCCGTAACAGACAATCTGGCTTCATGTCAGCAGAGAATCAGTCTTCATGTCATAGCAGAGAATCAGGCTTCACGTCACCCACCACTGCAACAGTCCATTTTCATAAATTTAGGCCCAGCACCCAGGCAGAGGAGAGAGGTCCCGTAACAGACAATCTGGCTTCATGTCAGCAGAGAATTAGTCTGCATGTCATAGCAGAGAATCAGGCTTCACGTCAGCCACCAATGCAACAGTCCATTGTCAGATATTTAGGCCCAGCACCCAGGCAGAGGAGAGAGGTCCCGTAACAGAGGATCTGGCTTCATGTCAGCAGAGAATCAGTCTTCATATCATAGCAGAGAATCAGGCTTCACGTCACCCACCACTGCAACAGTCCATTTTCATAAATTTAGGCCCAGCACCCAGGCAGAGGAGAGAGGTCCCGTAACAGACAATCTGGCTTCATGTCAGCAGAGAATCAGTCTTCATGTCATAGCAGAGAATCAGGCTTCACGTCAGCCACCACTGCAACAGTCCATTGTCATAAATTTAGGCCCAGCACCCAGGCAGAGGAGAGAGGTCCCGTAACAGACAATCTGGCTTCATGTCAGCAGAGAATTAGTCTGCATGTCATAGCAGAGAATCAGGCTTCACGTCAGCCACCAATGCAACAGTCCATTGTCAGATATTTAGGCCCAGCACCCAGGCAGAGGAGAGAGGTCCCGTAACAGAGGATCTGGCTTCATGTCAGCAGAGAATCAGTCTTCATATCATAGCAGAGAATCAGGCTTCACGTCACCCACCACTGCAACAGTCCATTTTCATAAATTTAGGCCCAGCACCCAGGCAGAGGAGAGAGGTCCCGTAACAGACAATCTGGCTTCATGTCAGCAGAGAATCAGTCTTCATGTCATAGCAGAGAATCAGGCTTCACGTCACCCACCACTGTAAGAGTCCATTTTCATAAATTTAGGCCCAGCACCCAGGCAGAGGAGAGAGGTCCCGTAACAGACAATCTGGCTTCATGTCAGCAGAGAATCAGTCTTCATGTCATAGCAGAGAATCAGGCTTCACGTCACCCACCACTGCAACAGTCCATTTTCATAAATTTAGGCCCAGCACCCAGGCAGAGGAGAGAGGTCCCGTAACAGACAATCTGGCTTCATGTCAGCAGAGAATTAGTCTGCATGTCATAGCAGAGAATCAGGCTTCACGTCAGCCACCAATGCAACAGTCCATTGTCAGATATTTAGGCCCAGCACCCAGGCAGAGGAGAGAGGTCCCGTAACAGAGGATCTGGCTTCATGTCAGCAGAGAATCAGTCTTCATATCATAGCAGAGAATCAGGCTTCACATCACCCACCACTGCAACAGTCCATTTTCATAAATTTAGGCCCAGCACCCAGGCAGAGGAGAGAGGTCCCGTAACAGACAATCTGGCTTCATGTCAGCAGAGAATCAGTCTTCATGTCATAGCAGAGAATCAGGCTTCACGTCACCCACCACTGCAACAGTCCATTTTCATAAATTTAGGCCCAGCACCCAGGCAGAGGAGAGAGGTCCCGTAACAGACAATCTGGCTTCATGTCAACAGAGAATTAGTCTGCATGTGATAGCAGAGAATGAGGCTTCACGTCAGCCACCACTGCAACAGTCCATTGGCATATATTTAGGCCCAGCACCCAGGCAGAGGAGAGAGGTCCCGTAACAGAGGATCTGGCTTCATGTCAGCAGAGAATCAGTCTGCATGTCATAGCAGAAAATCAGGCTTCACGTCACCCACCACTGCAACAGTCCATTGTCAGATATTTAGGCCCAGCACCCAGGCAGAGGAGAGAGGTCCCGTAACAGAGGATCTGGCTTCATGTCAGCAGAGAATTAGTCTGCATGTCATAGCAGAGAATCAGGCTTCACGTCACCCAACATTGGAACAGTCCATTGGCATATATTTAGGCCCTGGCACCCAGGCAGAGGAGAGGTTCATTCAACTTTGGGTAACCTCGCAATATAATGGTAAAATGAAAATAAAAATAGGATTGAATGAGGAAGTGCCCTGGAGTCCAATAATATATGGTTAAGGGGAGGTAGTTAATGTCTAATCTGGACAAGGGACGGACAGATCCTGTGGGATCCATGCCTGGTTCATTTTTATGAACGTCAGCTTGTCCACATTGGCTGTAGACAGGCGGCTGCGTTTGTCTGTAATGACGCCCCCTGCCGTGCTGAATACACGTTCAGACAAAACGCTGGCCGCCGGGCAGGCCAGCACCTCCAAGGCATAAAAGGCTAGCTCTGGCCACGTGGACAATTTAGAGACCCAGAAGTTGAATGGGGCCGAACCATCAGTCAGTACGTGGAGGGGTGTGCACACGTACTGTTCCACCATGTTAGTGAAATGTTGCCTCCTGCTAACACGTTGCGTATCAGGTGGTGGTGCAGTTAGCTGTGGCGTGTTGACAAAAGTTTTCCACATCTCTGCCATGCTAACCCTGCCCTCAGAGGAGCTGGCCGTGACACAGCTGCCTTGGCGACCTCTTGCTCCTCCTCTGCCTTGGCCTTGGGCTTCCACTTGTTCCCCTGTGACATTTGGGAATGCTCTCAGTAGCGCGTCTACCAACGTGCGCTTGTACTCGCGCATCTTCCTATCACGCTCCAGTGCAGGAAGTAAGGTGGGCACATTGTCTTTGTAGCGTGGATCCAGCAGGGTGGCAACCCAGTAGTCCGCACAGGTTAAAATGTGGGCAACTCTGCTGTCGTTGCGCAGGCACTGCAGCATGTAGTCGCTCATGTGTGCCAGGCTGCCCAGGGGTAAGGACAAGCTGTCCTCTGTGGGAGGCGTATCGTCATCGTCCTGCCTTTCCCCCCAGCCACGCACCAGTGATGGACCCGAGCTGCGTTGGGTGCCACCCCGCTGTGACCATGCTTCATCCTCATCCTCCTCCACCTCCTCCTCATCCTCGTCCTCCAGTAGTGGGCCCTGGCTGGCCACATTTGTACCTGGCCTCTGCTGTTGCCAAAAACCTCCCTCTGAGTCACTTCGAAGAGACTGGCCTGAAAGTGCTAAAAATTACCCCTCTTCCTCCTCGTCCTCCTCCTCCTCCTGGGCCACCTCCTCTTCCATCATCGCCCTAAGTGTTTTCTCAAGGAGACATAGAAGTGGTATTGTAACGCTGATAACGGCGTCATCGCCACTGGCCATGTTGGTGGAGTACTCGAAACAGCGCAACAGGGCACACAGGTCTCGCATGGAGGCCCAGTCATTGGTGGTGAAGTGGTGCTGTTCTGTAGTGCGACTGACCCGTGCGTGCTGCAGCTGAAACTCCACTATGGCCTGCTGCTGCTCGCACAGTCTGTCCAGCATGTGCAAGGTGGAGTTCCACCTGGTGGGCACGTCGCATATGAGGCGGTGAGCGGGAAGGCCGAAGTTACGCTGTAGCGCAGACAGGCGAGCAGCAGCAGGATGTGAACGCCGGAAGCGCGAACAGACGGCCCGCACTTTATGCAGCAGCTCTGACATGTCGGGGTAGTTGTGAATGAACTTCTGCACCACCAAATTCAGCACATGCGCCAAGCAAGGGATGTGCGTCAAATTGGCTAGTCCCAGAGCTGCAACGAGATTTCGCCCATTATCACACACCACCAGGCCGGGCTTGAGGCTCACCGGCAGCAACCACTCGTCGGTCTGTTGTTCTATACCCCGCCACAACTCCTGTGCGGTGTGGGGCCTGTCCCCCAAACATATGAGTTTCAGAATGGCCTGCTGACGTTTACCCCGGGCTGTGCTGAAGTTGGTGGTGAAGGTGTGTGGCTGACTGGATGAGCAGGTGGAAGAAGAGGAGGAGGAAGCCGAGAAGGAGGAGGTGGCAACAGGAGGCAAAGAATGTTGCCCTGCGATCCTTGGCGGCGGAAGGACGTGCGCCAAACAGCTCTCCGCCTGGGGCCCAGCTGCCACTACATTTACCCAGTGTGCAGTTAGGGAGATATAGCGTCCCTGGCCGTGCTTACTGGTCCACGTATCTGTGGTTAGGTGGACCTTGCTACAGATGGCGTTGCGCAGTGCACACTTGATTTTATCGGATACTTGGTTGTGCAGGGAAGGCACGGCTCTCTTGGAGAAGTAGTGGCGGCTGGGAACAACATACTGTGGGACAGCAAGCGACATGAGCTGTTTGAAGCTGTCTGTGTCCACCAGCCTAAATGACAGCATTTCATAGGCCAGTAGTTTAGAAATGCTGGCATTCAGGGCCAGGGATCGAGGGTGGCTAGGTGGGAATTTACGCTTTCTATCAAATGTTTGTGAGATGGAGAGCTGAACGCTGGCGTGTGACATGGTTGAGACGCTTGGTGACGGAGGTGGTGGTGGTGGTGTTGGTGGTACATCCCCTGTTTGCTGGGCGGCAGGTGCCAACGTTCCTCCAGAGGCGGAGGAAGAGGCCGAGGCGGCAGCAGCAGAATAGGCCGAGGCGGCAGCAGCAGAAGAGGTAGCAGGTGGAGCCTGAGTGACTTCCTTGGTTTTAAGGTGTTTACTCCACTGCAGTTCATGCTTTGCATGCAGGTGCCTGGTCATGCAGGTTGTGCTCAGGTTCAGAACGTTAATGCCTCGCTTCAGGCTCTGATGGCACAGCGTGCAAACCACTCGGGTCTTGTCGTCAGCACATTGTTTGAAGAAGTGCCATGCCAGGGAACTCCTTGAAGCTGCCTTTGGGGTGCTCGGTCCCAGATGGCGGCGGTCAGTAGCAGGCGGAGTCAGTGGCACGACCTTCATTCCATGTGGGGTCTAGGACCTCATCGTCCCCTGCATCGTCTTCCACCCAGTCTTGATCCCTGACCTCCTGTTCAGTCTGCACACTGCAGAAAGACGCAGCAGTTGGCACCTGTGTTTCGTCATCATCAGAGACATGCTGAGGTGGTATTCCCATGTCCTCATCATCAGGAAACATAAGTGGTTGTGCGTCAGTGCATTCTATGTCTTTCACCGCTGGGGAAGGGCTAGGTGGATGCCCTTGGGAAACCCTGCCAGCAGAGTCTTCAAACAGCATAAGAGACTGCTGCATAACTTGAGGCTGAGACAGTTTCCCTGGTATGCATGAGGGTGATGTGACAGACTGATGGGGTTGGTTTTCAGGCGCCATCTGTGCGCTTTCTGCAGAAGACTGGGTGGGAGATAATGTGAACGTGCTGGATCCACTGTCGGCCACCCAATTGACTAATGCCTGTACCTGCTCAGGCCTTACCATCCTTAGAACGGCATTGGGCCCCACCATATATCGCTGTAAATTCTGGCGGCTACTGGGACCTGAGGTAGTTGGTACACTAGGACGTGTGGATGTGGCAGAACGGCCACGTCCTCTCCCAGCACCAGAGGGTCCACTAACACCACCACGACCATGTCCACGTCCGCGTCCCTTACTAGATGTTTTCCTCATTGTTATGGTTCACCACAACAACAAAAATATTATTTGGCCCAATGTATTGTATTCAAATTCAGCTGAATATAAATTTGAGGCCTAGTATTTAGGCGCTGGGTGACCGGTATGGATTTAGTGACAGAATTAGACTTGGAAATGCACAGTAGCGTGTGTGTGAAGTTATTCTGAATGACCCTATGTGCACCTTTAATATTATATACCCTTTTAGGGATAGATTTCAAAAAGCTCTGATATAGCAGAAACCACTAAATTATGAAATTGCTAAATTGGGAATTGTATTTCAACCCTGAACAAAAAATGTGCTTTAACGGACACTAAATAACTTGCCCAGCCACAACAGTACAGCGATAACGACAGATTTAGCGGGATATAAATTTGAGGCCTAGTATTTAGGCGCTGGGTGACCGGTATGGATTTACTAACAGAATTAGACTTGAAAATGCACAGTAGCGTGTGTGTGAAGTTATTCTGAATGACCCTATGTGCACCTTGAATATTATATACCCTTTTAGGGATAGATTTCAAAAAGCTCTGATATAGCAGAAACCACTAAATTATGAAATTGCTAAATTGGGAATTGTATTTCAACCCAGAACAAAAAATGTGCTTTGACGGACACTAAATAACTTGCCCATCCACAACAGGACAGCGGTAACGACAGATTTAGCGGGATATAAATTTGAGGCCTAGTATTTAGGCGTTGGGTGACCGGTATGGATTTACTAACAGAATTAGACTTGGAAATGCACAGTAGCGTGTGTGTGAAGTTATTCTGAATGACCCTATGTGCACCTTGAATATTATATACCCTTTTAGGGATAGATTTCAAAAAGCTCTGATATAGCAGAAACCACTAAATTATGAAATTGCTAAATTGGGAATTGTATTTCAACCCAGAACAAAAAATGTGCTTTGACGGACACTAAATAACTTGCCCATCCACAACAGGACAGCGGTAACGACAGATTTAGCGGGATATAAATTTGAGGCCTAGTATTTAGGCGTTGGGTGACCGGTATGGATTTACTAACAGAATTAGACTTGGAAATGCACAGTAGCGTGTGTGTGAAGTTATTCTGAATGACCCTATGTGCACCTTGAATATTATATACCCTTTTAGGGATAGATTTCAAATAGCTCTGATATAGCAGAAACCACTAAATTATGAAATTGCTAAATTGGGAATTGTATTTCAACCCTGAACAAAAAATGTGCTTTAACGGACACTAAATAACTTGCCCAGCCACAACAGTACAGCGGTAACGACAGATTTAGCGGGATATAAATTTGAGGCCTAGTATTTAGGCGCTGGGTGACCGGTATGGATTTACTAACAGAATTAGACTTGGAAATGCACAGTAGCGTGTGTGTGAAGTTATTCTGAATGACCCTATGTGCACCTTGAATATTATATACCCTTTTAGGGATAGATTTCAAAAAGCTCTGATATAGCAGAAACCACTAAATTATGAAATTGCTAAATTGGGAATTGTATTTCAACCCAGAACAAAAAATGTGCTTTGACGGACACTAAATAACTTGCCCATCCACAACAGGACAGCGGTAACGACAGATTTAGCGGGATATAAATTTGAGGCCTAGTATTTAGGCGTTGGGTGACCGGTATGGATTTACTAACAGAATTAGACTTGGAAATGCACAGTAGCGTGTGTGTGAAGTTATTCTGAATGACCCTATGTGCACCTTGAATATTATATACCCTTTTAGGGATAGATTTCAAAAAGCTCTGATATAGCAGAAACCACTAAATTATGAAATTGCTAAATTGGGAATTGTATTTCAACCCAGAACAAAAAATGTGCTTTGACGGACACTAAATAACTTGCCCATCCACAACAGGACAGCGGTAACGACAGATTTAGCGGGATATAAATTTGAGGCCTAGTATTTAGGCGCTGGGTGACCGGTATGGATTTACTAACAGAATTAGACTTGGAAATGCACAGTAGCGTGTGTGTGAAGTTATTCTGAATGACCCTATGTGCACCTTGAATATTATATACCCTTTTAGGGATAGATTTCAAATAGCTCTGATATAGCAGAAACCACTAAATTATGAAATTGCTAAATTGGGAATTGTATTTCAACCCTGAACAAAAAATGTGCTTTAACGGACACTAAATAACTTGCCCAGCCACAACAGTACAGCGGAAACGACAGATTTAGCGGGATATAAATTTGAGGCCTAGTATTTAGGCGCTGGGTGACCGGTATGGATTTACTAACAGAATTAGACTTGGAAATGCACAGTAGCGTGTGTGTGAAGTTATTCTGAATGACCCTATGTGCACCTTGAATATTATATACCCTTTTAGGGATAGATTTCAAATAGCTCTGATATAGCAGAAACCACTAAATTATGAAATTGCTAAATTGGGAATTGTATTTCAACCCTGAACAAAAAATGTGCTTTAACGGACACTAAATAACTTGCCCAGCCACAACAGTACAGCGGTAACGACAGATTTAGCAGGATATAAATTTGAGGCCTAGTATTTAGGCGCTGGGTGACCGGTATGGATTTACTAACAGAATTAGACTTGGAAATGCACAGTAGCGTGTGTGTGAAGTTATTCTGAATAACCCTATGTGCACCTTGAATATTATATACCCTTTTAGGGATAGATTTCAAATAGCTCTGATATAGCAGAAACCACTAAATTATGAAATTGCTAAATTGGGAATTGTATTTCAACCCAGAACAAAAAATGTGCTTTGACGGACACTAAATAACTTGCCCATCCACAACAGGACAGCGGTAACGACAGATTTAGCGGGATATAAATTTGAGGCCTAGTATTTAGGCGCTGGGTGACCGGTATGGATTTAGTGACAGAATTAGACTGGGATATGGCCAAAAAATAACCACACTATTGCTGGTTAAATGCACTTGGTGTGACAGCTTGACCAACCACACTACTGAGGGTTAAATGCACTTGGTGACGGGCGCAGCTTGCCCCTGATGTAGTATATGGCCAAAAAATGAACAGACTATTGCTGGTTAAATGCACTTGGTGTGACAGCTTCACCCTGATGTAGGCTTTAGCCAAAAAACAACCACACCATTGAGGGTTAAATGCACTTGGTGACAGGCGCAGCTTGCCCCTGATGTAGTATATGGCCAAAAAATGAACAGACTATTGCTGGTTAAATGCACTTGGTGTGACAGCTTGACCAACCACACTACTGAGGGTTAAATGCACTTGGTGACGGGCGCAGCTTGCCCCTGATGTAGTATATGGCCAAAAAATGAACAGACTATTGCTGGTTAAATGCACTTGGTGTGACAGCTTGACCAACCACACTACTGAGGGTTAAATGCACTTGGTGACGGGCGCAGCTTGCCCCTGATGTAGTATATGGCCAAAAAATGAACAGACTATTGCTGGTTAAATGCACTTGGTGTGACAGCTTGACCAACCACACTACTGAGGGTTAAATGCACTTGGTGACGGGCGCAGCTTGCCCCTGATTTAGTATATGGCCAAAAAATTAACAGACTATTGCTGGTTAAATGCACTTGGTGTGACAGCTTCACCCTGATGTAGGCTTTAGCCAAAAAACAACCACACCATTGAGGGTTAAATGCACTTGGTGACAGGCGCAGCTTGCCCCTGATGTAGTATATGGCCAAAAAATAAACAGACTATTGCTGGTTAAATGCACTTGGTGTGACAGCTTCACCCTGATGTAGGCTTTAGCCAAAAAACAACCACACCATTGAGCGTTAAATGCACTTGGTCGCAGCTTGGATGCACTTGGTCGCAGCACTGCACAAGACACAAAATGGCCGCCGATCACCCCAGAAAAAAGTGACTGACAAACGGTCTGGGCAGCCTAAAAACAGTGAGCAATTGAATTTCAGCAGCTCAATGATGCACAGCTGCAGATCGATCGATTAATCAAGTCCTTTGGAGGAGTTAATCTGCCTAATCTCGCCCTACTGTCGCAGCCGCAACCTCTCCCTACGCTAATCAGAGCAGAGTGACGGGCGGCGCTATGTGACTCCAGCTTAAATAGAGGCTGGGTCACATGGTGCTCTGGCCAATCACAGCCATGCCAATAGTAGGCATGGCTGTGACGGCCTCTTGGGGCAAGTAGTATGACGCTTGTTGATTGGCTGCTTTGCAGCCTTTCAAAAAGCGCCAAGAAAGCGTCACGAAAGCGCCAAGAAAGCGACGAACACCGAACCCGAACCCGGACTTTTACGAAAATGTCCGGGTTCGGGTCCGTGTCACGGACACCCCAAAATTCGGTACGAACCCGAACTATACAGTTACGCTGGGTTCACACCTAGGTGTTTCTCAAACGCGCGTTTCTATGCGTGTTTTTGTCGCGCGTTTTATGCTCGTTTTTTTAAATAGTGAACGCGCGTTTGGGTGATTGACAGCAGTGTTGTCCAAAGAGTCTATGGCCCAAACGCGCGTCAAACGCGCCAAAAAAAGCTCCTGTACTTGTTTGAGCGTTGGGCGTTTTACAGCGCGATCGTACGCGCTGTAAAACGCCCAGGTGTGAACCCTTCCCATAGGGAATCATTGGTTCTTGCCTGTTGTGCGTTTTACAGCGCGTAGGCATGCGCTGTAAAACGCTCAGGTGTGAACCCAGCGTTAGAGTTCGCTCATCCCTAGCGAGGATCTGTGTTTGGCCTCGTTTCCAGGGCGGCTTTGCTAGCTGGGAGGCTCCCTGCTCCTAGGTCTGCCTTGAGCGCCGAGCTGATCACTCGGTGCTCGATTTCTCTGTCTGTCGGTCATGTGACGTTGGCCACGTTACATGACCTTCACTCCCCACTATAAATACAGGCAGCCTGCTGGCCACAGGTTGCCTGTTAATTTTAGGGATCTGGTGATTGTTTTGTTCCTGCATACTTATCTGATCCTGTGTTCCTCTGCCTGCTCCTCCTGTACTGCGCATCTCTCCTGGTATCCTGACCCCGGCTTCCATCTGACAATTCTTTGCAAATTCCTGTTGTACTTCGTTTCTCTCCTGGTATTTGACCTCGGCTTTTCATGACTATTCTCTGCTCATTCCTTAGTACTGCGTAGCTCTCTAGGTATTGCCCCGATCTGTTCACGTTCCGTTATTTGTCTTGTCTGTCTTCCCAGCACATATCCTCAGTTAGGGACTGCCGTCTAGTTGTCCCCTGTCATTAGGACTTGCGAGGCAAGTAGACAGGGACCAGGGTGAGGGTGGAGCGCAGTGGTCACTACCCCTGTGTGTAGTGTACGTTACCGTCACACCCAATTTTTAAGGACCAGTTCAGGTCTGAAGTCACTTTGTGGGGCTTACATAATAGAAACCACCCATTAATGGCCCCAAACATTGTTAACCCTTTAGGTGTTCCACAAGAATTAAAGAAAAATGTAGATGACATTTTAGAATTTTACCACATGACAGGAGGCTTCGTATTTTGCATTAAACTCTCTTTACTTACTCCACATAGCAGTAAAGAAACAGTTCAAACAGTAACCAATCAAAATGCAATAGGAGGTAATATATTCTGAGCCGTGAGACTCCTCCTCCTCTTTCTTTACTGCTCCATCAGACAGACAGGTCAGAGTTTCTGCTCTCCCAGTTATAAGGCTTTTGGGGTTACGTATTTCCATTTGAATGTTTTTCTATCTATCCTTGTGGTAATATTTAATGTCTACTACTACATTTTGGGGGGTTTGTGGCTCAAGCAAAAATTTTTCTCCTCAGTTTGGTCTCCCGTCCCTGTCTGGCCTTCTCACTCGGACGTGGAGGATAAGCTTTACTAGCCAATTTATTTATTTATTTACTAGCACCCCCCCCCCCCAAAGGATTATGGTGAGGGGTAACGTTCACCCCATCTGCGAATATCGCGTCGCGATTTTTCCGCCGCGAATTTTCGGCAAAAATTTTCGCCGCGCATTTTTCGGCGGAAATTTTGGCCGCGCATTTTCGCTCGCGGCAACGGCGGGAATTATACTCGCATCTCGCGAGAACTGTGGCCGCCATTTTGGATAGAGACTCCATGTCCTCAGTGCTCGGTTTTTGCGGTAAGTCCATTACAACCATTTCCTCTTACTATTTGATATTGTGCTCCGTGTCAGAGCCCTCACTGTGTCTCTCCTCCTTCACAGCTCGGATTGCATAAGCCTGTCAGACGACCAGGCAGGGCTCTCAAATCTGTGGCCGTTTGTCCAGGCCTCACCACTGCAGGGTTCATTCCCTGGGCTTTGGGGTGTCGCCCCGAAATTGCTGCTGCTACAGAGGTGTCAGACATACATCCTCTATTCCTGGGTGCTGCCCAGTGTAAAAATCCCAATTTACCCTGCTGGGGTTATAGGTACTGCTGGTACCATCTCTATATACTTTATACTACCCTGTGCCAGGGGGTTGTTGGACAATGGACCAGAACGCTGCTCAGCTTCAGGCCATGATTAATGAGGCAGTTGCTGCCTCGATGGAGAAGGCTTTCTCCAGAATTATGACGGCGGCTGATGGGCCAGATAACCTCGCTGAGGTACCGCAACAGGACTACGATTCCGAGGCTTCGGAGTCACATGTTCGTGCCGACTCTCGGCCACAAAAACGCCATTGGAAAGGAGAGAAGGGCTCTGCTAATCCGGACAGGGGCAAGGCCCCCGCCAAGCGCGATAAACCGTCTCCTCTCGCACCCTCGCCTGAACATCAATACTCCTCGGACGAGGAGGATAAGCTTTCTCCCTCCATGAATATTCTGGACTCGTGGCAGGCCGCGGACTCCGACGTTCCGGAGGACGCCTGGGGCTCGGATGAGGGCGCGTTTTCCGGTGACCAAAAGGGCACCTTTCTCGACACCGCCCAGCTACCCGACGACTCGGCGCCACCGCTGGAGGATGAGGAAACCATCCTGGACCCCTCCGGCCAACGTCTCTTCGATCCGAGAAACATCCGTCATCCACGTTCTGGAGACTGGACGCCCCCGGATCACCTCGCAAAGTTTATGCACCTATGGCTACGCAAACCTATGGACAAAACGGTTCGCAACCGTTTACGATCCGAATGCCCTCGCCCTCTGTTACCCGACTTCGTGGCGCAAACTCCGGAGTTCGACCAGATCATGACCACCTTTATGTCTAGGGGTGGTCGGGACCCTCGCAAAGGGGTTGAGAAGGCATTCCACGGCGTGCAGGATAAGCTGTTGGACTCCATTGGTCCACTTTCCCGCATTTTGTATTTGGCGGATGATGCCCTAGCGCGATCAGAGGAGTTTGACGCTAATATGGTTCGTGAATGGGCTCACGACATTAGAGAATGGGCTCAACGGTGCTTCTGCTTTGTAGGCAACGCCAACGTAGCCCTCTCTTCTGAGAGGAGGAAAGCAGCATTACTCCGTCTTGACGGAAAATTGGTGGAATTGGGCACCAAAGAACTAGGACCTCTGGCACAGGGCAAGCTATTTGGTGAGACTTTTCTGAAGGAGCTCAATAGACATGTGAATGTCTTTACCTCGCTTAACAAAGCACAGACCTCCATGAAGCGGGTCTTCCGAGCCAACTCCCAAAGGGGTGTTTTTGGAAGGGCTGGCCGCCACAGAGGCCGAGCAGCCAGCCGATTCTGGCCTTCGGGCCCCAGTTCTCAAAGGCCTCAACCGTTCTACCCAGAAACAGGCTATAGACAGTCTTTCTCCTTCACCAGAGGAGCCGACAGAGGTCGTGGATCACGTGCCCGGGGCAGGGCTCGCTTCAACTCCACCGGTAAGTCGTCACCTGTTGCAGGTACCTCTTCTCACTCATACAGCAGGTCGTATTTCCCTTTGTTTTCAGAACTGGGCGGCTATATCGTCGGACGCATGGATACTCCAGACGGTGCAGGGTTACGTCATAGACTTCGTGGGACGTCCAGACCAGTCGATCATGCCACATCCTTTTCTCTGCTCCGCAGAGGACTACAGGTTGATAGCAAACGAGCTACTAGACCTCCACTCCAAGGGTGCGGTGGAGCCCGCACACGACCAGGGAGGCTTTTTCAGCAATCTTTTCTTGGTGAAGAAAAAGACCGGGGATTTCAGACCAGTCTTAAACTTAAAAAAGCTCAACTCCTACGTGCGATACAGGCACTTCAAGATGGAGGGCATACACCTTCTGAGGGACCTCCTTCGAGACAGAGATTGGTTCACGAGACTGGACCTCAAAGACGCGTACTTGTCAGTACCGGTCCACTTGACCTGCCGACGTTTCCTCAGATTCCTGTGGCAAGGTCGGCCGTGGCAGTTCACGTGCCTCCCTTTCGGCCTCAGTTCAGCCCCGTGGTGTTTCACCAAGTTGCTGAAGCCTGTGGTCGCACATCTTCGTGCTCAAGGGATTCGGTGCATTATATACCTGGACGACCTGCTTCTGTTTTGCGACGACAGGTTCGGACTGACTCGGCACACACGTTTTACCGTCGACTTCCTGACCTCCCTAGGGTTCGTGGTGAACTTCTTGAAGTCGGAGTTGTCCCCGACTCAGACTGTCCAGTTTCTGGGATTCGAGATAGACTCCAGGTCCAGCACACTACGCTTACCAGCGACGAAGATCGCGGCTATCAAGAAGGAATTGCGCAGAGTCATCCGCTGCTTCTCCATTCCACTCCGTACTCTGGCTCGGATCGTAGGTCTACTATCCGCTTCCATTCAGGCCATTTTCCCGGGACCGCTCCACTACAGGGCGATGCAACGTCTGAAGACCTATTTTCTCCATCGGAATCCTTCCTACGATCAATCGATCCCGATAACGGAAGAGGTCAGGGAGGAATTCAGATGGTGGCTAGACAGCATGGAGGCTTGGAACGGCCGAGCCATCTTCGGGAGCTCTCCCGACGTCGTTTTGGAGTCGGACGCCAGCCTTTGGGGCTGGGCGCGACGGGCGGAGGCAGATCAACAGGAGGCGCCTGGACCGCTCAAGAGAGTCTTCTCCACATCAACTGCCTGGAACTGTTGGCGGGGTCGTTCGCTATCGGCAGTCTGACGAAGGACAAGTCACATTGCTGTATTCTCTTGCGGATGGACAACATCTCGGCGGTCCGCTGTATCAACCGCCTGGGCGGAGCCCGTTCCCGTCTACTGTCGGAGGTGACGAAGGAGATCTTCGACTTCTGCCTTCCCCGCAACATTTCACTCAAGGCGGAATACCTTCCGGGGGAGACGAATCTGACGGCAGACTGGTTCTCACGTCACTGGAGGGACAGCAGCGACTGGAGATTGGATCCTCAGGTCTTTCAACGACTCTCGGTCAGGAGGGGCCCCTTCCGACTGGACCTATTCGCTTCCCGCAACAACAGGCAGACTCCGGCCTACTTCAGCTGGCTACCGGATCCGGAGAGTTTAGCGGTGGACGCGTTTCTCCAACAGTGGCCAGCCAAGGGAGCGTACGCCTTTCCCCCTTTCAGCATGATCGCACGGACAATTCAATTCCTGAGGAATCAACGCATTTCTCTCCTGCTCGTCGCTCCGCTTTGGCGGAGTCAACCGTGGTTCCCGGACCTTCTGGAGCTCTCCTACATCGATCCGTTGCTTCTACTGTCTTTCCCGATGCTCCTCACGGACCCGAAAGGGAATCCGCATTCCCTGGTACTCGAGGGCCGTCTCCTTCTGGTGGCTTGGGCTCTTTCCGGGGAGCCTGGCAGACCAGCGATTTATCGCAGGCAGCTAGAGACCTCATATGGGACTCCTGGGCTCCTGGAACTAGAAGATGTTACTTATCAGCTTGGGATTCCTGGTCCTCTTGGTGCTGTGAACGGGACTTCGATCCATTTACGGCACCTGTGACCGCCATATTGAATTTTCTGTCACATTTGTTCTCTTTGGGCCGCTCCTATCGTTCTCTCAACGTGGTGCGCTCCGCTATTTCGGCGGCGCACGTTCCCTCTCTTGGTATCCCAATCGGTAGGGATCCACTTGTTTGCCGTTTACTTAGGGGTATAAGGTTGCAGAGACCTCCGGGCCCCAGATATTCTCGTCTCTGGGATGTGGCCTTGGTTCTTCAGTTTCTGAGAGATTGGCCGACTAATACCTCCCTCTCTCTAAGACAGCTGTCGGCCAAGTTGACCTTGTTACTTTGCCTCGTTTCCTTTCGTCGAGTTTCGGACGTACGGGCTTTCGACGTCGACGCCTTTTCGGTCTCTCCGGAGGGAGTTACCTTTCCGGTGTCTAGACGTACCAAGTCCAACTCTACGTCAGTCTTTTATCCCTTCTTTGCCTCAGAACCGCAACTTTGTGTCGTTTCTACCCTTACTCGGTACGTTGAGGTCACTTCCGCGCTTCGAACTTCTGCCTCGGGACAGCTTTTGGTGTCCTACGTTCGGCCTCACGTTCCCGTCTCAACTACTACACTCGCCAGGTGGATACGGTGGCTTCTGTCTCTGGCGGGCGTGGACCCCTGTTTTGGGGCACATTCAGTTCGTGGGGCGGCTGCTTCCTCGGCCTTCTCGGCAGGCGCTTCTCTGACAGACATCCTACATTCGGCGGACTGGTCGAGGGAGTCTACCTTCAGGACATTCTACTTTCGTCCAAGCACGGGGGCGGCTATGTGTCTTGTGAATCAGCGTTAAAAAATGCAAAATACGAAGCCTCCTGTCATGTGGTAAAATTGAAGATTATGCTAGCGCTAGTGTACTTATAATCTTAATTTTAGTAATGACAGGAGGCGAGTATTTTCCCACCTCTTTCCCACCCTTGGTAAGTGTTCGTGGGTAAGTATATGGTTTCATTCCCTTTTGCGTTTTAGCAGCCAAGATCCTTTTAAGTGATGTCATTTACTGTCATTTTATGTGGGTCATGCCTGCATGCAGGTTCAGTTTCGGTTCCTAACCCATTTCATATTGTTTTTCAGTATAAATTCTTGAAGTTTCCGGTCCAACTTCAGGGAGTTTCTTCGTGTCGATCGGACTTCGTCTCACGGAGATCTGAATGCGGACAGAAGGTCTTTTGATTCCGGTTACAGTTCATTCCGGATTTTCTTCATGCCTTACAGTTACAGGACAAGGAGTTCGTTCGGTGGTTCGTGGTTTAAGAGACATTGACTTTAGTTTATCCCGTTTTTTCTGATGTCGCATGCGAAAGAGGAGGAGGAGTCTCACGGCTCAGAATATATTACCTCCTATTGCATTTTGATTGGTTACTGTTTTAACTGTTTCTTTACTGCTATGTGGAGTAAGTAAAGAGAGTTTAATGCAAAATACTCGCCTCCTGTCATTACTAAAATTAAGATTATAAGTACACTAGCGCTAGCATAATCTTCAATTTCACTTTTTCCATTTTAATAAATTTTTTCCACTAACAAAGCAAGGGTTAACAGCCAAACAAAACTCAATATTAATTACCCTGATTCTGTAGTTTACAGAAACACCCCATTTGTAAACTGCTGTACGGGCACACGGCAGGGCGCAGAAGGAAAGGAGTGCCATATGGATTTTGGAGGGCAGATTTTAAGTTGCCATGTCAGATATAAAGACCCCCTGATGCACCCCTAGAGAAGAAACTCAAAAAAAGTGACCCTATTTTGGAAACTACAGGATAAGGTGGCAGTTTTGTTGGTGCTATTTTTGGGTACATGTGATTTTTGCTTGCTCTATATTACACAGCTGTTTTGTCAGTTTTTATTTTGTGTTTTCTACAATGTTCATCTGACAGGTTAGATCATTTTCATAGAGCAGGTTGTTACGGATGCGAAAGTACCAAAAATGACAACTTTTTTAGGTTGTTTTTTTTCAGTTTTACATAATAAAGCATTTTTTTTAATTATTTTTTGTGTCTATATATTCTGAAAGCCATAGTTTATTTTTATTTTTTGGGTGACTGTCTTATGTAGGGGATGATTTATTTAGGTATCAGATGACGGCATTTTTCACTATGAGATGGCTTTTTTTACACCATTTGGTGAATTACCAGGAGGATGTCTCCAGCAAAGCATGGCTGAAGAATCCCTCAGCTTTAGGTCTCCAAAGAGGCTTTATAGCCCAAAGTGGCCACACCCACACAGACACACACAGGAAAGGGAATTAACCCTTCCAACACCAAGCAGGGAAGTGAAACCACTTAAAGGGGGATACACACACAAACAAACTGGAGCTGTTACCGCCGGCAACGACATGCATGGCAACCATGTCCTGGGAGTCAGCCAAAAGGCCGAGACACTGCCACCACATGTACAATATAGAACACGTTGCCACGGGCAGCCACCAGTGACGGGAAGTGTCACAGTGCACACACCTAAACCTCGTGCACACCAAACACATAAAAGGCACACCTACAAAGACAGGTAGCCAGGTGCAACCGCATACACAAACAGCAAGCTGCCACATAAAGATGTTGCCAGCGGCAACCACATGTGAGGCAACATACTTCAGCCCTCACCTGTGATTGACAACACAACCAAGACCGCAGGCAACTGCATGCGGTTACAGGAGTCATGACCATGACCATGGTCGTGGCAGCTATTTTTGTGATGTAAGGTGACAAAAAAATTTTTGTTTTAGCACAGTTCTTATTTTATCTACGGCATTCAGGTGAGGGGTGAATTGTGTGATATTTTTATAGGGCCGGTCACTACGGACGTGGCAATACCCAATATGTCTGTTTTTCATTTTTTTTTCAATTTTTTTCACAATTTTATGTGTTTTATTTTGGGAATTTTTTTTTTTTACTTGAAACTTTATTTTTTTATTATGAAAAACTTTTTTTTATTTTTGTCCCACTATGGGACTTCAACTTTTGGGGTCTGATCCCCTCTGCAATGCATTACAATACAACCTGTATTGCAGGCATGGCCAACCTGAGGCTCTCCAGCTGTTGTAAAACTACAACTCCCACAATGCCCTGCTGTCAGCTGATAGCTGTTGGCAGTCTGGGCATGATGGGAGTTGTAGTTTTGCAACAGCTGGAGAGCCTCAGGTTGGCCATCCCTGCTGTATTGTAATGCAATGGCTGTCAGCTTTTATGCTGACAGTCTGCCTGTGAGACCCAGCCTAAGGGCTGGATCTCACAGGCTTCCGTAGAAAGCAAGCCCTGATGCCTATGGAAGGCATTGGGCTGCCTTCTCTGCCATCACGTTCCCGCCACTGCAGTGCAGGGACCCGATGGAGATGTGGAGGGCCCCGTACCCTCCACAAACCCTCTGCATGCCGCGGTCAGTTTTGACCACAGCATACAAGAGGTTAAGACTCCGGCATTTGTGTCTTTACCGATGCCGGCGTATGCAGCAGGGACCCAGCTGTCAGTGACTGCCGGGTCTCTGCAGTTAATTGGGCGGGTGCAGCTCCTGCACCAGCCCAATCAGCCTGCCATACATGTACATCGCTGGTCCTTAAGTCACATCCAGCTGTGACGTACATGTATGGCAAGGGTCCTTAAGGGGTTAATAATGTTAAAGTAAATAATGCTGCACAACATACACACTAGGTGATATGTTGGCATATGATACTTTAATATATATACCATATTTTCTGCCCCATAAGACGCATTTTTTGCCCCCAAAAGTGAAGGAAAATTTTCCTGCGTCTTATGGGGTGACTACTAGTGAGCGCTTCCATAATGGAAGCGCTCACTAGTACCGGAGGACCAGGAAGCGGTGAAGAATCAGAACTCACCGCTTCCTGGTTCTCAGCTGTCGACTGTGCCGTGGCTGCTCACAGCGTGAGGGCGGTCTGTGATCTCACGCTGTGCGCATCGGGTCACGGTGCAGCCGATGGCAGGAGGAGCACTGGAGGTGAGGAGCAGCGGTGCCCAGGTGCAGGAAAGGTACCGTAAGTGTTTTTTTTTTTTTCTTTTAATTGCTGTGAGCCGAGGCTGATCTGAGGCAGGGGCTGGCTCATCTGCTGGGGCTGATCTGAGGCTGGGGCTGGCCTGATGCTGGGGCTAACCTGAGGCAGGGGGCTGAAGTGAAGCTGGGGTTGATGTGAGGCTGGGGCAGATGTTAACATTGGAGGTCTGATCTGAGCTCTTGGTCTTATTAACATTGGGGGTCTGATTGGGGCTGTGAGCTGAGGTCTGACTAACATTGGGGGTCTGGTTGTTGGTCTGATCTGACGTCTAATAGAAAGTATTTTTTTCTTATTGTCCTGGGGAAATAAACCGGTCAAACACCCTTTAATTGAACAGGAGTGCTGCCTCATTATTTATTTTAGCCTGAATAACCAAGAGGGATTGCACTTGGATTGCCACCCATCCGGGATGGACCCAGACAGTCCAGGTTTGTAATCCTGTGCCCGGGTACAAGCCTTTCTTAGACCCGGGCACAGGATTATTCATTCAAACTGCAGACAGTGAGGACGTCCGACCGAGAGTGAGACAGACTCCAAATTGCATAAGCACACTACAGTGTAACAGTGAACAGTGCAGCGGCTCACTCACTGTTCAATCAGTCTCCGGTCTCCTCGCTCCTCCTCGTTCCTCCCCTGCCTCCCAGTCCCTCCCTCTTTCTCTCTGATAAAGAAGTCAGGTCCACACAGGACGTGACATCAGAGAGAGAGGCAGGGAGGAAGAATTGAAATCATTCTTCTTCTCCAGACTCCAGTCCAGCTCCAGCAGCCTGCCCAAGTAGTGCCCAGCCCAGTGCCCACTGTGCCCTGCCTGCAGAGTGGTTTTTCAACCTGTGTGTGACCAAGACAGTCCTGACAGCTGTCCTAGATAGTCACTTCTTAAAAGGTATATAAAACATTTGAAGTGTATAAATGTAACAGTGTTTAAACAGGTTTCTGAATCTGTCAATCATCAGAAAAAAACATTATGTTATGTAGCTGACTGACATTAGCGATTAGCAGTGTGTTTTATAACTCCCTGGCTTCTGCTGCCGTTCTCTTACAATAAAGACTTATAATATGCTAATGAGCCTCTTCAGGGGTGTAACGATCGCGGTGCGACAGCGACCAGGGTTGGAGGTGGGGCATGGGTGTTGCTGGGGGCGGGACATGGGCGTGGCTGTTCAGGTTAGGCTTGAAGAAAAGGTGGCAACCCTAGATTGCACCTAACTTCACCATTGACTGTGCTGCTGCTATTTTTTGTTAATTATCTCTCTCTCTCTATCTCTCTCTCTCTCTCTATACATATATATATATATATATATATATATATATATATTTATATTTAACCTCTCCCTAATTAGTGGCATAGTGGCATACTATTAGGTCACTGAATGCAATGAGTTAACACTCTGTGCTGCAACAGTATGTCATGTAATGGCACAGGCTCAGGAACTGGGCTTACTCCATCACCTGCAGGTACCAGCTGTATTATACAATTGGCACCCTGCTCTCACTACAGTTTAACCCCTTAGATGCCATGATTAGAGTTGAGCGGACACCTGGATGTTCGGGTTGACCCAAAGTTGACCCAGAACCCAAACACCATTGAAGTAAATGGGGACCCGAACTTTGGAGCACTAAAATGGCTGTAAAAAGTCATGGAAAGAGCTAGAGGGCTGTAAATGGCAGCAACATGTGGTTATGAGCATGGCAAGTGCTCTGAAAACAAATGTGGATAGGGAAATTACTTAAAATAACATAAAATATGTAAAAATAAAAATAATAATCTTGATCTAGGAGGAAAAGGTCCATATGGAGTAGGAGGTTGAGGAGGCGGTGAATGTGGCAG
The DNA here is from genome assembly GCF_014858855.1 of Bufo gargarizans. Taxonomy (NCBI): domain Eukaryota; kingdom Metazoa; phylum Chordata; class Amphibia; order Anura; family Bufonidae; genus Bufo; species Bufo gargarizans. Next base: position 88,526 of record NW_025334121.1, on the reverse strand, counting down.
TGAAGGTCGAAGCGGCGGTGGAGGAGGAGGTAGCCAACACTAGTTTTTTTATTTTTATTTGGATAGACCCCAAAACATTGGGAAATATAAAAAATTGAAAAAGAGAAAATGCGCTGGAGTACAACAATGGCTGGGAGATGCAGGTATACATGTCTATTCTGCACAAGGTACAGACAAGTCCTGTGGGATCCCTGCCTGGTTCATTGTAATGAACGTGAGCTTCTCCGAATTGGCTGTGGACAGGCGGCTGCGCTTGTCTTTGATAACCCCCTCCTGCCGTGCTAAACAAACGTTCAGACAATGCACTGGCTGCAGGGCAGGCCAGCACCTCCAAGGCGTAAAGGGCAAGCTCAGGCCATGTGCCCAATTTGGCGACCCAGAAGTTGAAGGGGGCAGACCCATCAGTCAGTACGTGTAGGCGTGTGCACACATACTGCTCCACCATGTCGCACGTCCCCATGATGTCCACGATCCAATTGGATATCCTACCTATCAACTTTCGATGTTCTTTTATGCGCCTACCATGGTGAAAATGGGTAACAGGGAATCAGGGTTCCATGCCGGAGATGGAGCCTGAGAAAGAGATACCACATCCAAGGGAGGTCAATGGATGAAACGTGATCGAGCGGAAATGTGGGACAAGTTGTTAAAGCGGAAGCATCCAAGTAAAGGAGGGGGTGCACGGCAATTATCCACTCCCGACTCGGGGAGGTAGTGACGATAAATAACAATACAGGACTCTTAAGATGCCCTGTTATTGTAATGATTAATAAAAAATTATAGGGAATGTCACTGGGGTATTTTGGATTTGGAAACGTTAGACAGGAGAGGCCCTGTTGCCGCTTTGTTGACTCTAGATAACTTCTGCCTAATCGCACGTCCCCATGATCGTCCATGATCCAATTGGATATCTTCTCTATCAACTTTCGATGTTCTTTTCTGCGCCTACCATGTTGATCACGGTTAGCGGCGAATCAGGGCTCCACGCCGGAGAGGGAGCATGAGAAAGGGATACCACATCCAAGGGAGGTCAATGGCTGCAATGTGGGCGCGCATCAATTAAATACGAATTTTAGAAATGTAAGCCCCTGTCACCTATGCAGAGCAGGGGTTTTTCATCGGCAAAAATGGGTTAATGTCACCCACCAATGGAACAGGCGATTTTTGAAAATTTCGGGCCATGTCAACTATGCAGAGCAGGGGTTTATTCACAGCAAAACTGGTTAAATGTCACCCACCAATTGAACAGACGATTTTTAAAAAAATGGGTCCCTGTCAGCTATGCAGAGCAGGGGTTTGTATACGGCAAAAAATTGTAAAATGTCACCCAAGAATGTAACAGACCCTTTTGCACCCTGCTCCCTCTTTTGCTGTGCTGGTGCCTCTGTGCGACCACCGCCTCTTCCTCTGAACTATACAGGTCACTGGCATGACCTTGATTCCATGTGGGGTCTAATACCTCATCATCCTCCACATCATCTTACACCCACTCTTTACCCCTGCCCTCCTTGTCGGTCTGCAGTGGCGTACATATAGGGGTCACAGGGGTCGCCTGCGGACCCCTGGCCCCTGCTGCTGCAGCTGCGTCTGACTCTATTATCTCACTTGCCCCCTTGCGGTCAGCGCCGGGGCCGGGCAGGAGCGAGCCCGGCGTTAATCCCGCGAGACCTGTGAACTCCTGATGCAGGTCTCGTGGGAACATGTGCGCGCACCTGAACTCATGCAGCAGACGGGATCCGGACATGAGAGAGGACGGACAAAGAGTGAGGACCGCCGACCAGAAGAGTGAAGACAGAAGTTCCCCTGCCCTAGAAAGCGCCGCAGCAGCCGCCAGCCGGTAACTCTGTAAGTAAGGAAAAGCGGCCCGCGGCACAGTGGACTGACTCTGACTCACTATGACACTGGAGTTGTTGGAGTAGTAGTGAGGGCCCCCAGGCCCCCCCGCCCCTGGCAGATGACCGGGGGGGAGGGTTTGCACTGGCACTCTGGCAGGAAAAGCCCGCCTCAGGGCACTGACTCGAGTAGTGGGGGCCCTGGCCTGAGAATAATGACCAGCAGCAGTGGGGGGCTGAATTTATTGATGGAATTGCCAGATTGGGGTCTTTGGGGCCTGGGCTGATCTGATCATCTGAGGGGTCTTTGCTTTCGGCAATTCGGCTGATGGGGGGGGTCTTTGGGCTGATCTGAGGTCTGATGGGCATGGGGGGCTGGGGGTCTTTGGGCTGATGATTGATCTGGTGGCTGAGTGGGGGGTCTGATGGGGGTGTCTTTGGGCTGATCTGAGGTCTGATGGGCATGGGGGTTGAGTGGGGGTCTTTGGGCTGATCTGAGATCTGATGGGGGTCTTTGGGCTGATCTGAGGTCTGATGGGGGCTGACTGGGGGCCTGATGGGGGTCTGGGCTGATCTGAGGTCTGATGGGGGCTGACTGGGGGACTTTGGGCTGATCTGAGGTCTGATGGGGTTCTGGGCTGATCTGAGGTCTGATGGGGGCTGACTGGGGGTCTTTTGGCTGATCTGAGGTCTGATGGGGGCTGACTGGGCATCTTTGGGCTGATCTGTGGACTGATTGGGTGTCTGATGTTTTTTTTGGGGGGCTGATCTGAGGTCTGATGGGGGTAGGAAACTAAATTGTCTGTCTGTCAAACTCTGCAGAGATGAGAGATGGCTGAAAGAAATCATAATGGTCGTCCGGTCTGAATGGAGAAGATGAAGAAAGAGAACATCTACTGTACATCAAAGGAGATGTCCCTGGATGTAAGAGGTATGGGCGCGATATATAGGTAGGGCTGTGAGTGGGTGTGGCTTGAGGGTGGGCGACTGGGCGGGGACACAGGGGCCCCATAATCTCCTATTGCCCGGGGAAGTGCCCCTCCTGAGACCAGGCTCTGGATCCGTCACTGGGGGATGGCGGGGGGGCCATGGATCAGTTTGGCACAGGGGCCCCATGGATTGTGTGTACGCCACTGTCAGTCTGCAGACTGCAGAAAGCCGCAGCAGTTGGCACCTGTGTTTCGTCATCATCAGAGACGTGCTGCGGTGGTCTTCCCATGTCCTCATCCTGAAACATAAGTGGTTGGGCATCAGTGCACTCAATCTCTTTTACTTCTGGTGCAGGGCTATGTGGATGGCCCACAGAAACCCTGCCAGCAGAGTCATCAAAAAGCATAACAGACTGCTGCATGACTTGGGGCTCAGACTGCTTGCCTGATTTGCAAGGGGATGAGGTGAAAGACAGATGGCCATGGGCTGTATGTGCCAACCCTGATCTTTCAGCAGGGGACTGGGTGGTAGACAATGTGAAGGAACTTTAGGCACTGTCAGCCACCCAATCTACTATCGTCTGTACTTGTTCTGGCCTCAAAATTTATATTGTCCTGTGGCAGTGTAGGCCGCAAATGAACTTTCTAGCGCAAAAGATGAGCATTTGTTACCCAACAATTTAACAGATGAATTAGTGAAATGTATTTCCTTGTCCACAAGGTAGAGCAGGGGTATATCACAGCCAAAAATTGGTGAATGTCACCCGACAATGTAACAGACAAATTAGTGAAATGTATTTCCCTGTACACTAGGTAGAGCAGGGGTATATCACAGCCAAAATTTTGGGAATGTCACCCAAAAATGTAAAATACAAATTTGTGAAAGGTATTTCTGTGCCCACAATGTAGAGCAGGGATATATCACAGCCCAAAATTGGTGAAGGTCACCCGACAATTTAACAGACAAATTAGTGAAATGTATTTCCCTGTCCATTAGGTAGAGCAGGGGTATATCACAGCCAAAAATTGGTGAATGTCACCCGACAATGTAACAGAAAAATTAGCGAAATGTATTTCCATGTCCACTAGGTAGAGCAGGGGTATATCACAGCCAAAAATTGGTGAAGGTCACCCGACAATGTAACAGACAAATTAGTGAAATGTATTTACCTGTCCACTAGGTAGAGCAGGGATATATCACAGCCAAAAATTGGTGAATGTCACCCGACAATGTAACAGACAAATTAGTGAAATGTATTTCTCTGTCCACTATGTATTTCCATGTCCACTAGGTAGAGCAGGGGTATATCACGGCCAAAAATTGGTGAATGTCACCCGACAATGTAACAGACAAAATAGTGAAATGTATTTACCTGTCCACTAGGTAGAGCAGGGATATATCACAGCCAAAAATTGGTGAATGTCACCCGACAATGTAACAGACAAATTAGTGAAATGTATTTCTCTGTCCACTATGTATTTCCATGTCCACTAGGTAGAGCAGGGGTATATCACGGCCAAAAATTGGTGAATGTCACCCGACAATGTAACAGACAAAATAGTGAAATGTATTTCCCTGTCCACTAGGTAGAGCAGGGGTATATCACGGCCAAAAATTGGTGATTGTCACCCGACAATGCAACAGACAAATTTGTGAAATATATTTCCCTGTCCACTAGGTAGAGCAGGCATATATCACGGCCAAAAATTGGTGAATGTAACTCGACAATGTAACAGACAAATTAGTGAAATGTATTTCCCTGTCCACAATGTAGAGTAGGGGTATATCACAGCCCATAATTTGGGAATGTAACCCAACAATGTGACAGATGAATTTGTGAAAAACATTTCCTTGTCCACTAGGTAGAGCAGGGGTATATCACAGCCAAAAATTGGTAAATGTCACCCGACAATTTAACAGACAAATTAGTGAAATTTATTTCCCTGTCCACTAGGTAGAGCAGGGGTATATCACGGCCAAAATTTGGTGAATGTCACCCAACAATGTAACAGACAAATTAGTGAAATGTATTTCCCTGTCCACTATGTATTTCCATGTCCACTAGGTAGAGCAGGGGTATATCACGGCCAAAAATTGGTGATTGTCACCCGACAATGTAACAGACAAAATAGTGAAATGTATTTCCCTGTCCACTAGGTAGAACAGGGGTATATCACGGCCAAAAATGAGTGAATGTGACCCGACAATGTAGCAGACAAATTAGTGAAATGTATTTCCTTGTCCACTAGGTAGAGCAGGGGTATATCACGGCCAAAATTTTGGGATGGCACCGCCGATCGCCGCTGTAAAACCGCAAACCGCAGGTCTGAATTGACCTGCGGTTTGCGGCGACCCCCCCCCCCCCCCCCCCACACGCATTTAGCCAAGGTGCCTGCTCAATGATTTGAGCAGGCACCTTGTTCCGATCACCGGGCGGCGGTGATCGGAACTACACAGGATCTACCCGTCTGCCCTGTGTCCTTAAGTACCAGGACATCAGGGCGTACTAGTACACCCTGTGTCCTGAAGAGGTTAAGCTTGCATTGGACTGTCATAAATGCAGCAAAGGCTGCAAATGTATTATCTTGCCCAAAATGGGTGTTTTTTTTTTTGTATACCAGAATATAGCAGCAGTATCTAATGCTTGTATTTGACTATCACAAATGCAGCAAAGACCGCAAATGTATTATCTTGCAACAAAATGGTTGTTTTTTTAATACCAGAATATAACAGCAGTATCTAACGCTTGTATTGGACTGTCAGAAATGCAGCAAAGGCCGCAAATGTATGATCTTGCCCAAAATGGGTGTTTTTTTTAAAACCAGAATATTACAGCAGTATCTAACGCTTGTATTTGACTGTCACAAATGCAGTAAAGGACACAAATATAGGGTCTTGCAAAAAATGGGTATTTTTTTAAACCCAGAATATACACTCACCTAAAGAATTATTAGGAACACTGTACTAATACGGTGTTGGACCCCCTTTTGCCTTCAGAACTGCCTTAATTCTACGTGGCATTGATTCAACAAGGTGCTGATAGCATTCTTTAGAAATGTTGGCCCATATTGATAGGATAGCATCTTGCAGTTGATGGAGATTTGAGGGATGCACATCCAGGGAACGAAGCTCCCGTTCCACCACATCCCAAAGATGCTCTATTGGGTTGAAATCTGGTGACTGCGGGGGCCATTTTAGTACAGTGAACTCATTGTCATGTTCAAGAAACCAATTTGAAATGATTCGAGCTTTGTGACATGGTGCATTATCCTGCTGGAAGTAGCCATCAGAGGATGGGTACATGGTGGTCATGAGGGGATGGACATGGTCAGAAACAATGCTCAGGTAGCCTGTGGCATTTAAACGATGGCCAATTGGCACTAAGGGGCCTAAAGTGTGCCCAGAAAACATCCCCTACACCATTACACCACCACCACCACCAGCCTGCACAGTGGTAACAAGGCATGATGGATACATGTTCTCATTCTGTTTATGCCAAATTCGGACTCTACCATTTGAATGTCTCAACAGAAATCGAGACTCATCAGACCAGGCAACATTTTTCCAGTCTTCAACAGTCCAATTTTGGTGAGCTTGTGCAAATTGTAGCCTGTTTTTCCTATTTGAAGTGGAGATGAGTGGTACCCAGTGGGGTCTTCTGCTGTTGTAGCCCATCCGCCTCAAGGTTGTGTGTGTTGTGGCTTCACAAATGCTTTGCTGCATACCTCGGTTGTAACGAGTGGTTATTTCAGTCAACGTTGCTCTTCTATCAGCTTGAATCAGTTGGCCCATTCTTCTCTGACCTCTAGCATCAACAAGGTATTTTCGCCCACAGGACTGCCGCATACTGGATGTTTTTCCCTTTTCACACCATTCTTTGTAAACCCTAGAAATGATTGTGCGTGAAAATCCCAGTAACTGAGAAGATTGTGAAATACTCAGACTGACTCGTCTGGCACCAACAACCATGCCACGCTCAAAATTGCTTAAATCACCTTTCTTTCCCATTCTGACATTCAGTTTGGAGTTCAGGAGATTGTCTTGACCAGGACCACAACCCTACATGCATTGAAGCAACTGCCATGTGATTGGTTGACTAGATAATCGCATTAATGAGAAATAGAACAGGTGTTCCTAATAATTCTTTAGGTGAGTGTAACTGCAGTATTTAAAGCTTGTATTTGACTGTCACAAATGCAGCAAAGGCCACAAATGTATTATCTTACAAAAAAAGGGTGTCTTTTTTTAAATCTTGAATATAACTGCAGTATTTAAAGCTTGTATTTGACTGTCACAAATGCACATATGCTGTGCTGGTCCACTGAACTTGCACAACATGTCAGTAAAAGTTTTTTTCTGTGTCACTGGGCTCAGGCAGGGTAAAAAAAATGGTGCACTGCACCCACAAAACAAAATCGCTGTATATCGCAGAGTTAACAAGCACTTCTGATAACAGATTATTTCCTATTCTCTCCCTCACAGCTGCAGCCTCCTATCCCTACACTAGTAACAGCAGAGTGACGTGCAGCGCTACGTGACTCCAGCTTATATAGAGGCTGGGTCACATACTGCACTGTCCAATCACAGCCATGCCATTAGTAGGCATGGCTGTGATGGCTTCCAACGGCACAAGAGTTAAACGCTTGTTGATTGGCTGCTCTGCAGCCTTTCAAAAAGCACCATTAAACCGCTGAACACCGAACTCCAAACCAAACTTTTACTTAAAAGTTTGGGTCCGGGGTGCAAAAATCCTAAAGTTCGGGTTCGCTCAACCCTAGCCACGAGGGTTATCATGGCATCTGAGAGGTTAGACAGATGAAGGAAGCTCCATCTACAGTATACTCTGATCAGCACCCTGTGAATGCAGTTGCTACATTGGGAGTAGTTGTCATGGCAGTCAGGGCCTGGACTTACAATGTCTTGGCCCTATTATATCCTGCTTCTTGAAAGATGTAACAGAATGACTATGAGAATCACTGTAATACAGTGTATAGTGCATTACTGTGTACACTACAACCAATAAAAAAAAACTGGTTCATGCCCCTTGACAGGACTAAAAAAATTGAAGAATTGCTGAATACAATTTAAAAAAATATTTTAAAAACAAAAATATAAAAAAGTAAAAAAAAAATCTATCTAGTAATATATTTGGTACAGTCATGTCTGTAGCCACAAAATCTATTAAAAGATTCCATTATTTAAATATAATTTGTCACCATGATCAGCCCTATTAAACCAGGCATACAGCCTGGTAGTGACAAAAAGTAAATAAAAATTAGCCCTCTATTGCTGCAAACGTATATACTGCTGCAGCATAGTTTTTTCTTTTATTTTTATGCGAATTAGGTGATTGTAAAACTGAAGGGCTGACCTAGCCTCTCAGAGCATCAATTCACCTCCGCCCCTCACTATTCGGAGGACAAGCCCTGAAATTTTGTGCTGGTGGCAGTGAGACTTCATCGGCGTATGCATGGTTCATCTCCCCACTGAGATTTGTACTTCGCAAGCATATGACCTCAGTCTACTCCAAGAAGACTCTCGCTTAGCTTCTTCTTGTACGGAAGGAGACTGACTTCACTGGTAATTGCGCAGGTGCAAAAAGTGCGAATTTAGGGCCAGGCATCTAAACAGTGAGGATGCCTGGCGCTGTCAATCCTGCCATGAGTGAAGCATCACTTTTTCTAGAAAATAAGTGTAAGGGTCCATTCACACATCCGTGTGTGTTTTGCGGATCCACGGAACCGCAGATTCACAAAACACGGACAGTGGCAATGTGTGTTCCACATTTTGCGGGCCGCACATCGCCGGCACTAATAGAATTTGCCTATTCTTGTCTGCAATTGCGGACAAGAATAGGGCATGTTCACCTTTTTTTCGGGAACAGAAATGCGGACGCGTTTAAAAGAAGTAATAAGCGTATCTCAATGTAATGTGATTACAGTGTATTTAAATATACAATAAGTTATGCATATAAAGCAGGGGTGTCAAACTCAAATTCATCGGGGGCCGCATCAGCAGTTTGGTCACCCTCAAAGGGCCGGTTGTATCTGTAGGACTATGTGTACACTCTTTATTATCATAAATTATTGTCACTGCATTCAATTATTACTGTTTTTTTTTAATAATGTAAGTAATAACTAGCTCTGAAAGCTTGACCTGCAAGCGCTGACTGGGGTCACATAGCATTATACTGATTTATGATGCTATGTAACCCTTACAGTTCTGGAATGTGTTGGATAACACTGACATAATGCATAATGGGTTACCGTATTTTTCGCCCTATAAGACGCACCGGCCCATAAGACGCACCTAGGTTTTTGAGGAGGAAAATAAGAAAAAAAATATTTTGAACCAAAAGGTGTGCTTTTGGTGGGTTTTGAACTAATTGTGGTCTGTGGGTGGCACTGTTATGGGGGATCTGTGGATGGCACTGTTACGGGGGATCTGTGGATGGCACTGTTATGGGGGATCTGTGGATGGCACTGTTATGGGGGATCTGTGGGTGACGCACTGTTATGGGGGATCTGTGGGTGACGCACTGTTATGGGGGATCTGTGGGTGGCACACTTATGGAGGAGGTAATGTAGAGTGAAAGGAAGTAGCGGCACTCACCAGTGTGGTCGAAATTTTTTTTTTTTAACTGGAATACTGGGAAAAGATTTAATAAAAGACAACAAAGGAAGAAAATCCCTCGACGCCAAAATAATGACTACTGGACAACAGATTCCGATTCCAGTATTTCGGACGATCCCGGTCACATATCAGTTGATCCTGCAAGAGAGCCATGTGACCCTTTAGGAAAAGGATCAGAAGAGGAGGGAGGAAGATCAGGAAAAACAACAGGGGTCAGGAAATCGGGAAGAGAGAAGAAACAAGTCTCCTGGAGGAAGTAGACAACCACCTCCACCCAGAAGAAAATCTAGTGATTAATCTATCTGGTCACCTGTTACCACCTGGGTGTGTTAGAATCCTGAATAAAGGACTTGGTTATAGCTTAACCGAAAAATTCGATCCCGCAACCTTTGAGGACGATCTGTTCAAAGCTACTCGTAAACTTCATCTGCATAAGCTTTTCAAAGACACCCCACAGAAGTTACCCACAACATTGGGAGAATCACCACTTCAGATGGACTCTGGGGCCTTCCAAATATCTAATAAATTGAGTGAAGAGGAACAAGCTTGCCTAGCATTTCTGACTGGAATGGATACCACTGAGACATCCCCTTGTGATGTGTCCGTCGAACCATTCAGTGGTGGAGTTAGATCCACTTTTTGCCCACCTATGCCCGCTGGGAGTAGCATTGATATCTTCCAATACCAAGTCATGAGGGATATTAAAGCGGTAATATATTCTACCGCCCAACCTAACATCACTATTGAGGAACAAAAAGCCCTACAATGGCTACGTTCACAGGAGGATATAATAGTAAAACCAGCGGACAAAGGGGGCAATATAGTCCTCATGTCCAGGGAATTCTATGTCAACGAAGCCCATAGACAATTGGGTGATACTGGGGTATATGAAAGGCTACGGGGGGACCCCCTGCCGAATGCCCAGTTGCTGCTACAATCCCTCGTCAAGAAATATGTAGAGATTGGTTTCCTACCCAAAAATTTGTTGGAAAAACTTATCCCGCTCTCACCAGCCAAGCCTTCATGGTATTTTCTTCCGAAAATCCACAAGTCGCTGAGCCACCCCCCGGGACGTCCCATCGTCGCGGGGATTGGCTCAGTGACTGAGCCCTTATCCAAGTATCTGGACTGGCTGTTGAGACCGGTACTCAGTAGCGCCCCCGCCTACCTCAGGGATACCAATGACTTTTTATTGGCCCTGAAAGAAATCTGTTGGCAGAAGAACTACCATTTGGTATCCCTCGATGTGGAAAGCCTCTACACCCGCATCCCTCAGGATGTCGGTGTAGAGGCGGTCCTCGACATCGTGGCGAACCTGGGTAAGAGTCCTGTATATTGTGAGTTTGTGGGGGAGGCGCTCAAGTTTGTTTTAACTAACAACATATTCCAATTTGATGGCGAGTGGTTCAGGCAAAAGCTCGGCACGGCTATGGGGACCCCCGTCTCCTGCACTTTCTCCAATATGTACCTTTCCAGACTAGAGGACAGATACGTCTATTCTGTTAATAACCCTTTTCTGTCTAAATTGAAGACATATCTACGTTTTGTGGATGATATATTCATAGTCTGGGAAGGCACAGAGGAGGAGTGCAATCAGTTCGTTGATTACATGAATAAAAATGACATGGGCATGACTTTCACCATGAATTTTGGAGGAGACAAATTGGAATTCCTGGATGTGGCTGTCCTGGTGGAAGGCGACGAGTTGGTCACGGAGGGCTTCCGAAAGCCCACGGCGACCAACTCCTTGCTCCACTATGACAGCTTCCATCCAGGGAGTGTTAAAAAAGCCGTTCCATACGGACAATTCATCAGACTTAGACGCATAAACAGCAGAGATAGTGGTTATCGGAGACAGGCCAATGACCTCAAACAACGTTTAATGAAGAGAGGCTACCCTGAGAACATACTCAACAAGGATATGGCAAGAGTGGAGGAAAATTTCTCACAAGATTATCTCTTGAGGGGTGAGAACCGGAAAAAAGATAAAGATGCAGATCCAGTTAGAGGTATTAGATTTGCGTTCTCCTTTAAATACAGCCCTATGGCTGACCGTATTCGATCAGTCATATTTAAAAACTGGGATGTTTTAAGGAGGGACGCAACTCTAAATGAGCTGACAGGACAGAGACCCCTTGTCTCCTTTAGAAGGAGTCACACTGTCAAGGACAAACTTGTCAGAAGTAGGCTCCAAAAAGATAGCAGGAAAAACTGGCTTAAAAGTAATCTACCGAAAGGCAATTACAGATGTGGAAACTGTTCACTTTGCACCAATAATTCGCAGAAAAAGATTATTGAATTTGCCGGTATCCGGCATACAGTCAATACCTTTATTAACTGCCGTAGTACCCATGTAGTTTATTTATTGTTGTGCACTTGTGGACGGTTTTACATCGGTAAAACCATTAGATGTCTCTTTGAACGAATAAGAGAACACTTCAATTCTATCAAAACTGGTAAAGGCTGCCCCAGACTGATAGAACATATTAGAAGTACTCACAATGGTGATACGAGTTGTATCTCTTTTTCCGGGTTGGAGATTGTGTCCACGCCCCCTCAAGGGGGAGATAGACACTGCCTTTTGTTACAGAGAGAAGCAAAATGGGTATTACGTACAGAAGCCCTAGGGGAATTAGGACTTAATGATAGAAATGATTTAAGTCCGTTTTTGTAATATCTTAAATATGCAGGGTTCCCCCCTTTTATGTTCAATATGTGCGCACCCTTTGGTTATTGCATACGCATTGTCTGTATATTGTTTTAATATATATGTTGTTTTAGCTACCTCCTTAGTGCGGACGTGACCTGAGTTGTCAGTTTCCATGGCAGCAGCTCACGCCGGCATTTAAAAAGGAGCCGTGCACCAGCACGCATTGACGTTCAGCCAGATGAAGCGCATTTAGCGCGAAACGGCCGTCGCTGATCAATGCGTGCTGTGAATTGTCTCTCCCCCCTGCCTGATGTTATCTTGGATCTAAATAAAGCTGCAAATTTTTTCGACCACACTGGTGAGTGCCGCTACTTCCTTTCACTCTACATTACCTTCGACTTGAATCTTGTCTTCATAGCTGAGCACCGCTGTCTGTGTGTGTCCTCCCCAGCCATACACAGCATTGGATTCTGGTGCGCTGAGCCGCTGCGAGTGGTGCCGCCCCCTACCTCGTTTTTGCAAACACTTATGGAGGATCTGTGGGTGGCACACTTATGGGGGATCTGTGGGTGGCACACTTATGGGGGATCTGTGGGTGGCACACTTATGGGGGATCTGTGGGTGGCACACTTATGGGGGATCTGTGGGTGGCACACTTATGGGGGATCTGTGGGTGGCATACTTATGGGGGATCTGTGGGTGACACTTATGGGGGATCTGTGGGTGACACTTATGGGGGATCTGTGGGTGACACTTATGGGGGATCTGTGGGTGACACTTATGGGGGATCTGTGGGTGACACTTATGGGGGATCTGTGGGTGACAATTATGGGGGATCTGTGGGTGACACTTATGGGGGATCTGTGGGTGACACTTATGGGGGATCTGTGGGTGGCTCTTATGGGGGATCTGTGTATGACAGTTATGGGGGGGATCTGTGGATGACACATATATAGCATCTTATGCTATGTGTCATCCACAGATCCCCTCCATAAGTGTCCCTGTAGTAGTGAATGACCCTCAATACAGGGCTGGGGGCCGGCATCTGCTTTTATAATGACAGCGGGGCCTGTGCAGTGACTATTCTACTACACGGGCCCCGCTCACTGTATAATTGTATCTCTAATAGTAAATTGTTATGTACATAATCGCATAATGAGCGCTGTGTATTACCGGTACCTACAACTACAAGCGCTCGCCGAGAGGAGGGAGGAGGCAGGAGGCAGGCCGGGAGGACAGGCGATGGCAACGTGAGTCATACGTCATGCGCCCACGCCGCCTGCTTCATTCATAAAGTGGGCGGCGCAGGCGCGTGACGTATGACTCACAATGCCAGCGCCCATCCTCCCAGCCTGCCTCCTCCCTCCTCTCGGCGAGCGCTTGTAGCTGTAAGTACCGGTAATACACAGCGCTCCTTATGCGATTTATTATCACTTCCTGCAGAGGCCGCCTGCACGAAGTGATAATAAAAGGTGAAGGCTGGCGGCCGGCGGCGGCTACGCGGGCCACATGACGAGGTCTGGCGGGCCGGATTCGGCCCGCGGGCCTTGTGTTTGACACCCGTGATATAAAGGATGAGTCTCAATAACATTGACTAAATTGCTAAGGTATCAAAAAACACATATATATCATGCTAAAGTGCATAGGCTAGAGTAAATTTCACAGTGATCGCCAGGTATAAGAAGTCACTTTAATCCGCTGCTAGTAAGACTGAAAGGCAGAGACTCACCTAATAATGACAGTGTGCTGTACCAACCAGGATGGTGCTACCCCGGCACGCGTTTCGGCGTGCCTTCGTCCGGGGTAATGCCATCACTGTGAACCACATATTTCAATACTATTTCCACCAATCGGATGTTTGAAAATAATCATAGTTTTACAGCAAGACACGGAGGCTTCGTATTGCTATCTCCTTCTTTACTGAACCACCAATAGCAGCAAAGAGAAAAAATTTACATACAAGGAACCATAGCAACCAAGGTCCCTCCCCCTATAATAGGCCGCTCTTCCTCTGTAACTTCCTCTTTCTTTGCTGCTGCCACCAAGTTAAGTACATCTTCTTCTATGCTTGTGTCATTGATGTTTGGTGTATTTTGCGCTGTATACCCCAGGGTGACTAACCCTGCTTGCTTGCAGCGCTCACTTTGCCTTATGCGTTTTGCCTTTTGCGTTCTGCCTATTGCTGGGGCGGATAGTTTAGTTTGCTTTGCGCTTATCACCGCGCTGAATTGCTTCCGGTGCCGTTTCCCCGCTTCCCTCCCTTCATTCCCTTCTCCCCTATCCCAGGGAGGTTTTCGCTACCCCAGCCAGTGGGTTTGCGCTTGTAGGTCCTACCGTTTTGTCGCTTAGATCCCGGCATCTGGTGGGCGCATTCCTCTGCTTCTAGCTGCGGCATCGTTCCGGGCGCTTCCTGAGCAGTGGGGCAGCGAGATCTCGCGAGATCTCGGCGGCCATCTTGTGGTTGGCGGCCGCGATTCGCGGGCTTTTAGGGGGCGGAGCTACAGCGTCTCCTGTTCCTTCCGGCCATTCGCTTCCTGCATTCAGATCGGTCGGCGGCTCCTGCTCCCTCTGCCAGCTAACACCCAGCGCTTCTCCCAGGCACCTCTCCCTTAGTCAGTGAGTGTCCTATTCTTCCGGTTAGCACTTTAGCTAGGCCAGATTGCAGGTATGTCGGTACCCACTTCCCCTCAGACTGCCGTTAGGCCCCCCTCCCCCCCTGAGGGATCCGGCTCCTCTCATGTGGCTGCTCAGGCGCTGGCCCTGCAGCGATCAGTGTCGGATGCGATCATGGCAGCCATGGGGTCCATGTCATCCATCCTTTCTCAGACCATTACTCAAGCCCTGTCCGTCCCACCTCCCAATGTACCTTTGCAGGACCCTATTGCTACACCGCAGCCTACCTCAAACGACTCTCCTATTACAGAGGAGGTTTTGACTGGTGCGCATATTGCCACCCCAGAGACCGTGCTTAGTTCACGGAAGAGGGCCCATTCCCGCCGGGCAGAACGGGCGCGGACATGGAAAAGCGCTAGAGCGCAATCTCCGGAACTGTCTGGCTCTGACAGAGCTTCAGACGAGGAGGCATTTGCGGATATGGATTATGAGGCGGAGGAGGATGTCACCCCCCCAGTTCAGGGCCCCTCGGCTGCCGCTGCAGCTACCTCCTCTGCCAGGGATGTGGTGTCCCCTTGTACCGCTTCCCACTCTGTGACGGTTCTGGATGACGCAGGAGAACCTATGTTCGACCCTGAATCTTTACACCACCCGCGTTCGGCGGAATGGCTCCCCTCCCCTCATGTAGGGAGCCTATTTGGAGCACTGGGTGCGTCACTCGCTTTCCCGCGAATCACGCAACAAACTCAGGGCTGAGTGTCCCAGGCCATTGGTTCCTAATAAGGTGTGCGAGACCCCAATAGTGGATCCCAAGATGGCTCAATTTCTAGCCAAAACTGGCTGGAACTCTAAAAAGGGACTGGATTCAGCGCTCCGCAGCTGCCAGGACAAGATTCTAGATGTCCTCGGCCCACTGACCAAGATCTTGGAGATGGCCGAATCAGCTAGGAGTGAGGGATCCCCAATAGACCACGAGGAATTGCGTGGCTGGGCTCAGAGGGCCATTTGCCTTACTGGTAACGCCAATACTTCAGTGGCGGTTGAGAGGCGCAAGTCTATCCTATTCAAGATAGACCCTAAGTTAGCTAACTTGGCGCTCACTGAGGCGGGAAAGGAAGCACAGGGCCTCCTTTTCGGCGAGTCCTTCATTAAGGACATGAGCCGTTTTGTCGGCACCTTTACGGCGCTTGACAAGGCCCAAAGTTCGATGCGCAGGGTGTTTCACGGACGGGTCACTCATCGGGCCGGCAGTGGTAGGGGCCGCCTGTCCGGCCGTGCTAGTTTCCAGGCCCGCGGAGCGAATAGAGGCGCCGGTGGACAAAGGCCACCATTCCAGGACCAACGTAATCCGTCTCCCTTCTTCGCATCCAGAGGACAGCAGCGGCGTTCTCGCTCCTTCCGGGGCAACCCCAGCCATCGCAGACCCTTGGGTAAGTCTTCCACTGATCGGGGGTTCTATGGTACCTTGTGTAGGGGGCCGACTCCGACTCTTTTCTCAAGCTTGGAGTCTCATCACCTCAGATCCATGGGTGCTGACCACGGTCAGGGGGTTTCACATAGAGCTCACGGGGTCTCCCTACCTGGTCCCCTCCCCCCCGTTTGTCCCCCTGTCGCGCCCAGATTGCGCCCTGGTGGACGCGGAGCTGCGCTCCCTCAGACAGAAGTGGGCGATAGAACGAGCATCCCCTGCGCAGGGGGCTGTGATCAGCAATATATTTCTCGTTCAGAAGAAAGGCGGGCAGATGAGGCCAGTCATCAATCTTTGCGCGCTGAATGCGGTAGTTCGCTACCGTCATTTCAAGATGGAGGGGATCCATCTTCTACGGGATTTGCTAGTGCCTGGGGACTGGATGGTAAAGCTCGACCTGAAGAATGCTTACCTGACGGTCCCAGTGGCCAATTGTTCCAGGAACTTGCTCCAGTTCAGGTGGAATGGCGAGATATGGAGGTTCACTTGTCTGCCATTCGGTCTGTCGTCAGCTCCTTGGTGCTTCACCAAGTTGCTGCGTCCGGTCGTGTCCTGGTTGAGGACTCGGGGCGTCCGCCTCATCATTTACCTGGACGACATCCTCCTGATGCACGAATCCAGGGTGGGATTACTGGAACATCTCCAGTGGACATCGGATTTTCTGTTGGATCTCGGATTCCTCCTCAACGTAGAGAAGTCCTGCCTCATCCCGGCTCAGAGGATGGAGTTCTTAGGATTCACGGTGGACTCGCTCTCGGAGTCCCTCAGTCTCCCGACGGCGAAGTTGCGGACGATCCGCAAGGAATTGAGACATGCGCTCCTCTTGCCCCATCTCTCATTACGCCACCTGGCCCGCATCATCGGGCTTTTGGTCTCGTCCATTCAGGCGGTGTGTCCAGCCCCGTTACATTACCGGGAGCTCCAACGACTGAAGATCGCCCATCTTCGGACCGGTGCTTCTTTTGCGGACGCGGTGCTTCTGGACGCGGAGGCCCGAGAGGAGTTGCGTTGGTGGATTGCCAATCTGGAGGCGTGGAACGGCACGGAGATCTTCGGGTTCTTGCCGGAGTTGACAATAGAATCAGATGCGAGCCTCCAGGGTTGGGGTGCCCACTGCAATGGCGTTTCCACGGGGGACCCCTGGTCGGCGGAGGAGTCCCTCTTGCACATCAATGCCTTGGAACTCCTTGCGGGATCTTTTGCGGTGCGGAGTTTCTCCAACGGGATCGCCAACGCGTGCATCAAGCTACGGATGGACAATATATCAGCAGTCCAGTATGTCAACCGTTTGGGGGGTACCCGCTCAGCAACTTTGGCTCGTTTGGCCAAAGATTTTTGGTCCTTTTGCCTCTCCAGGGACATTATGGTGCAGGCGGAGTACTTGCCGGGGCTGAACAACGTCCAGGCGGATTGGAATTCGCGTTACCTGTCGGATGGCAGCGATTGGCAGTTGGATCCTCGGGTCTTCTCTGCAATTTCGGAGTTGTGGGGTCCGATGTCTATCGATCTGTTCGCATCACGTCTGAACAGACAACTCGCCAGGTTCTTCAGCTGGCGTCCGGATCCCGAGGTATTGGCGGTGGCCGCGTTTCTTCAAGATTGGTCGGTGTCCCGTCTGTACGCGTTTCCTCCGTTCTCGATGATTCCGAGGACGCTCTTGCAGGTGATTCGTCATCAGGCGGACCTGGTTCTGGTGGTCCCGTTCTGGGGGTCCCAGGTCTGGTTCCCTTCGTTGCTGAGGATTCTAGTGGAGATTCCGGTGCTTCTCCCGACCCGGTCGGATCTACTCCGCAGCCCTCTGGGTCTACAACACCCCCTTCTTCTGGACGGGTCCTTGCGGCTGCTGGCGTGCCGGATCTCCGGACACCTGGATCGTTCGAGGGAGTTTCGGCAGCAACTCGACAGCTATTGGACAGTGCATGGGCCCCCGGCACCAGAAAATCGTACCGGGCGGCCTGGAGAACTTGGGCTAACTGGTGCGTGGAACGGGACTTGGATCCCGTTTCGGCTCCTGTAGGCCACTTGCTGGAATTTCTCACCTCTCTCTTTGAGGCGGGGAAGGCATATCGGACCATCAACCTTTTTAGGTCCGCTATTTCTTCTACCCACGCGGGCTTCGAGGGCGTCGCGGCTGGCCAGCATCCTTCGGTGTCCCGCCTCTTACGGGGGGCTCGCTTGTCTCATCCCCCGCGGCCTCGTTTTTCCGCTACATGGGACGTCTCCCTGGTCCTTTCCTTCTTGGCCTCTTGGCCCGGGAACTCTGACCTCACACTTAGGCAGTTGTCGGCGAAGTTGTTGGCGTTATTTTGCCTTATTTCCTGCAAGAGGGTCTCGGATGTGAGGGCGCTTGATCATGATGCACGTTCTTTTACCCCGGATGGGGTTACCTTTAACATCTCGCGTCGCACCAAGACGAGCATCCGTTTCGTGTCCTACCCCAGTTTTCCTTCTCCGGTCTTATGTCCCGTGGCGTGCCTTAAGGAATATGAGTCCAGGACTCTGGCGCATCGGTCCCCGGCCAGTCCTCAGTTGTTCATTTCTCTGCGTCATCCTTTTGGACTGGTTTCTAGCCCTACGCTAGCACGTTGGCTTAAATGGGTCATGTCATTAGCGGGGGTTGACGTTTCTGTCTTCACGGCCCATTCTGCGCGCGGGGCCTCTGCCACCGCCTTGGCAGTTTCGGGGGCCAGATTGGAGGATGTTATGCGTCTGGCTGATTGGTCCAATGTTACAACGTTCAGGGAGTTCTATTTTCGTCCTCCACCTAATTTGTTTTCTTCACTCATAGACGGGCTTTGAACTTGCAATACGAAGCCTCCGTGTCTTGCTGTAAAACTAAATGATTTTCCTATTTCATGACGTAAAGTCATAGTTTTATTAAAGACACGGAGGTGAGTATTGCCCACCCTATTCCCTCCCTCGGGGTTTTTTATTTCAGGGGTCGTGTATCATTGCCTCTAGGTATTATTGATCTTTTTATGTTGTTGTATTTAGTTTTTTTTGTCCTAATGTTCTGTCATTGCCATTGTATAGCATGTTATTTATTACAATTCTTATTGTTTTCTGTCCCTTGTCGCCTGTTGAGTCAGTGGCGTAAATGGCGTCCGGACGTTCTGTCCTGATATGTTTGTTTCACCTAGGCCTATGGTCTGTTTTATTTTCCAGGATGAAGTCTTTTCGTGACAAGATGCCGTATTACCGGTGGATGTGTTCTACGAGTTCAGCCAGGTTGGCTAGTTGATTGCGCTTCATGGGCGTTGGACTTTCCGTTCCAGTTACAGTTTGGAGTTATCGTTGGGATGTTCGGGATGTCAGCACCAGAGTGTCAAAGAAAGAGGAAGTTACAGAGGAAGAGCGGCCTATTATAGGGGCCAGTGGGGAGGGACCTTGGTTGCTATGGTTCCTTGTATGTAAATTTTTTCTCTTTGCTGCTATTGGTGGTTCAGTAAAGAAGGAGATAGCAATACTCGCCTCCGTGTCTTTAATAAAACTATGACTTTACGTCATGAAATAGGAAAATCATTTAGTTGTCCTCACCAGTATCTGATCAGCTGAGAAGGTAGCAGCACTCCTTTGAGTGCCGCTGCCTTCCGCAGCTTACCAAGCACAGTGCCGTACATTGTATAGCGGCTATACTTGGTATACCAGCTCAGTCCCATTTCCATTTTCTGTCTGCTTTCAGAAAATATATAGATTTTGGGGTGTACTTTCCATGGACTGTAATTTCTGTATTTTATAGGTTGCTACTAAATTACAATTTAAAGTGTACCTAACCATTTGAACAAAACTATTAGCAAACTAACATAATGATACTGGCATGCAGAATAAAGTTAACATGTAATTTTTAAGGTGCCGTGAACACCATGAAAACAAACTCTGAAAAACAATGGTTTTCCAAACTGCATTCCCCCCCGTCTCCGTAATCATATTGGTGGCTTGATGAGATGAGCGAATCAAAGTTGGTGAAGTGGAATTCGATCCGAATTTCAGGAAAAATTCTATTTGCACCGAATCCGAATTTCCTCAAGCTGTGTGGTAACGAATCGCATTTTTTCCTGAAATGGCTGCTGCATGTGTGAGGACATGGTGCAAGGAACTCTGGGAAGGCAGGATCACCCATAATGTCATAGTGCCGCTTTGTCACTGCAGTGTGCTGCGCCTTTTTTGTCAGAGTAGGTCCCACTCAAAGAGGTAACCTTGGTGTGGTGAGTGGGCTTATGCCTTTTGATCAAAATGTGCACTAATGCCTCTTGTACAGCATGCAGTATAGGGTCTGTACACTTTAATATTGCGCTGAGAAGCGAGGTCAATTAGATCTAAGCATAGCATTGTGGATGTGCGATCCAGTTCTGTTTTTCTCCCCTTGATATAAAGGAACTCTGGGAAGGCGGGATCATTCATAATGCCATGCATGCAGCCAATCAGCAGCCAGCCCTGTGATGTCACAGCCCTATAAATAGCCTCAGCCATCTTGGATTCTGTCATTTTCCAGTGTACTTAGTGCAGGCAGAGTTGTCAGCAGGAGCTAGGCACTGTGCTAGAAAAAACTTCATTGTGCTGAAAAAAAGATTTATAAGTGCAGGAATGATTATTCAAGGTGTAGGGAAAGGATATGGAGGAATCATTCCACAGCATTTATGTTGAACAGGGTTCAATAGTGGAGGTTACAGTCTGGGTAATAGGAACAATCCTGGGGATGCAAATTGCCATTCTACAGCTCTGTAATTCCAGCAAACCATTATTGTTATTGGGGTGCAAGTGCGGTTTGATACAGGCATTAACACGGTTTATTACAAGGATATATTTCTATGTCTTACTTGCAATTGTGCCGTGCAGTTATATGTTCTAAAGCATTTTTTGGCTTGTATTAGTGGGGGAAAATGGCTTATTAGCCATTGTGTGGTGAAGTGCGAAAATTACAGCCCTTTTTGTCGTGTAATAGTGGAAAAAATATATATATTTGCCGTTCAGCGGTGCAGTTATATGTTCTAAATCAATTTTTGGCGTGTATTAGTGGCAAAATAAAAATATATTTGCCGTTCAGTGGTGCAGTTATATGTTCTAAAACCTTTTGTGGTGTGTATAAGAGGGAAAAAAAGGGCCTGTATGCCGTTCTGCGGTGCAGTTATTTGTTCTAAAGCCCTTTTGTGGAGTGTATAAGTGGAAAAAAGATAAATATATTTGCCGTTCAGCGGTGCAGTTATATGTTCTAAAGCCCTTTTTGTCATGTATTAGTGGCAAAAGTAAAATATATTTGCCATTCAGAGGTGCAGTTATATGTTCTAAAGACCTTTTTATCATGTAATAGTGGTAAAATAAAAATATATTTGCCGTTCAGCAGTGCAGTTATTTGTTCTAAAAGCCTTTTTGTTGTGTATTAGTGGCAAAATAAAAATATATTTGCCACTTATCTGCAGTTATATGTTCTAAAGCCCCTTTGTGGAGTGTATAAGTGGAAAAAGGAAAAATATATTTGCTGTTCAGCGATGCAATTATATGTTCTAAAGCCTTTTGTGTCCTGTATAAGAGGGAAAAAATATGTATATTTGCAGTTATATGTTCTAAAGCCTGTTGTGGCGTGTATAAGTGGAAAAAAAAATGTTACAGTGCTGCCCATAATTATTCATACACCTGTCAAATTTTAACTTAAACTTATTTTTATTCAACCAGCAAGTCATTTTTTTACGGGAAATGACATAGGTGTCTCCCAAAAGATAATAAGACGATGTACAAGAGGCATTATTTTGGGGAAAAAAACATTTCTCAGCTTTTATTTGCATTTTAGCAAAAAAGTGTCTAACCCAAAATTATTCATACCCTTTTCAATAATCAATAGAAAAGCCTTTATTGGCTATTACAGCAATCAACCGATTCCTATAATTGCAGACCAGCTTTTTTCATGTCTCCACAGGTATTTTTGCCTATTCATCTTTAGCAATGAGCTCCAAATCTTTCAGGTTGGAGGGTCTTCTTGCCATCATCCTGATCTTTAGCTCCCTCCACAGATTCTCAATTGGATTCAAGTCTAGACTCTGGCTGGGTCACTCCAAAACGTTAATGTTGTTGTCTGCTAACCTTTTCTTCACCACTTTTGCTGTGTGTTTTGGGTCATTGCCATGCTGAAATGTCCACTGGTTCCCAAGGCCAAGTTTCTCTGCAGACTGCCTGATGTTGAGAATCCTCATGTATTGCTCTTTTTTCATGGTGCCGTTTACTGTGATTAGGTTCCCTGGTCCATTGGCTGAAAAACACCCCCAAAGCATTAGGTTCCTACCACCATGTTTGACAGTGGGGATGGTGTTCTTTGGGTGGAAGGCTTCTCCTTTTTTACGCCAAATGTAGGAAACATCATTGTGACCAAACAATTACATTTTTGTTTCATCTGACCATAACCCAGAAGTCTTCTTCTTTGTCCAGATTAGCTTTTCCAAAGGCCAAGCAAGCTTTTGTGTGCCTTATCTGGAAAAGTGGCGTCCTCCTTAATCTGCATCAGTAGAACCCAGCAGTGTGCAGTGTCAGTTGAATTGTCTGCCTTGAGACAGATCCCAGATTCACCAGGATGGCTGTGGTGGTGATCCTTGGATTCGTTTTCACCTCTCTATCCTCCTGGCCAGCACAGGTGTCACTTTTGGCTTCCGACAACATCCTCTGAGATTTTCCACAGTGCGGAACATCTAGTATTTTTTAATAATACTTTGCTCTGTAGCCACTGGAACTTGAAAACATTTAGAAATGACCTTGTAGCCCTTTCCTGACTTGTGAGCAGCCACAATGCGCAGCCGCAGGTCCTCACTGAGCTCCTTTGTCTTAGCCATGACTGTCCACAAACCAACTGCAGAGAGCTGCAGTTTTTCACCTGTTGAGTTGATTAAAACAGCTGTTCCCAATTAATCAGGGTAATTAGGATGCTTTAGAACAGCTTGGACTATTTGGAATGGTATAGAACTTTTGATTTTCCCACAGACTGTGACAGTTTGTGAAGGGTATGAATAATTTTGGATTGGACACTTTTTGCTCAAATGTAAATAAAAGCTGAGAAATATATAAACTCAAGATGGTGGCTCACTTCAGGCAGGGTTCTGGATTAGGTGCTTCTAGCCCTGATATAGAGGAACACCCACCCTCTAGTATTATTTATAGCAAAGATAAAAATTAGGGCGAGCACTCAACACTTGGACCACAATAGCAGTGTGAATAAAATGTAATTAAATCACTATAGTATGACACGTGTATATTATACAATAAACTAAAAACTACAATTGACATATAAAATCTATAAGGTTAAAATAAATAATATAGAATTCCACAGAATAGAGTTGTTATAAATCAATCCCTTATGTTCAAAAACGCTGTAATACAAATGTGTCTGAATCATATGATTTGTTAGTAGTATTGCACTTCAATGTCCAATGCGCACACTCAAGTTGTTAATGAGGTTTCAAGTTCTTGCGCACTAGTCCAGTGTTAGTATAGTCTGGCAATTGACATAAGAACCATACAACTCCTGCTTATATGGCAACACGTACCTTGATGTCCTTAAGTACAGATTGTGCAAAATTGAATTATGGCGCTTGTTCAGGTAATGTGCCCGTCACATAAAGTTCACAAACGGAGTCTTCCTACCTTCCCAATAGTAAGTTCAGTAGGCGCCTCTATGGACGTGAGAGGTAGTTAAGCGGCGTGGAACGCTTCCAGCGTCTCGCTTGTAGCTCCTATAGTTTGCTAGTCCCAGATCTCGCGGGATTTTCGGGCGTGATCTGTGTCCGGACAGTGAATAGCGATAAGTATCAAATTCTATGCTCTGCGTCCTGGATATCCGAATTTTCGTATATTACGATATTCTTAGCATGGCCATGCATAAGGTGCGGAGGTGCTTCTTTCACAGGTGTGCAGCCCAGACGTGTTTCGGGAACTCTCTTTCCCTTCGTCAGTGGTACAGCATCACCTGTCTGCCTCCGCCTTTTATATCCTGGATGAGCACCAAATCCTGGATCACTGGATTCACTTCAAACATGGAATATCGCATGCGTTTTTTATGTGCGTTTTCAGTGCGGTTATTTTGCGAACATGCGTTTTTCATAATATAGATTCCTTCTTACATTCTATACAACTTGTATGAACCAAATTTGTTATTACAAGTTGCATGTATGAATTATTGTTATTTTTCTGAATCTCCAGCATAAAATAATGCAGGTGAATTATAATCCACCTTACTTTATAGATATATATTTTTTTTTGACCTGATTGATCATTTATATCTCCATTATAGTATGGCATATCAATACAAATATAAAATTATACATATAAATATAAATATAACAATAAAAAATTGTCTATTTTGCACATCAGCATCAATATGAAATTATGATGCCGATATACATTTTTTAATACACATAAAATTCTTAAAATTGTCAATATATAAAATATGTAAAAGTGTGTAAAAATAAGATGGTTGAGAGACAGACTCAAAATGCACAATCTGGTTTAGTTCGAGATATACAGATATTGGGGTTTAAACTGTATTAAATTTGCTCATGGTGTATAAGACTGGGGGCCCACGTCCGAGTCCACGACTCAGTGTCGATAAACGGCCTGACTGAGTCGCAAGAGTCGGACCGGGGGCACCCAGTCTATAAGAACCCAAAAATTTCCAGTTCGGCATTCAAACCCACTGGCAACATTGATCCAAACTGATATATGTGTCTGGATTCTGTCCTAGACATCTGTTTGATGAAGTTGCCCCCCCGCCAGTGTCTATCTACCTTTTCCAGTGCCGTAAACACCAGGCCAGATGGAACTTTATTGTGTATGTCTTTATAATGTTTAGATAGACAATGTTTGTCGTACCCCTTTCTTATGTTGGCTATGTGTTCAGCCATCCTGGTTTTCATAGGATGTTTGGTTCTGCCTATGTACTGTCTCCTGCAAGGGCACTGAATCAAGTAGATAACTCCTGCCGTGTTGCAAGTTAAACAGTCCTTAATATCCCATATATAATTATTTTGTGTTGAAGAGATTGTGGTGGTCTTCCTAGATAAGGGATTGACCTTACATGCCATACATTTCCCACATTTAAAAAAACCTTTCAGATTCATCCAGGTGCCCAGAATTGTATTCTCATTTTTCGATATTTTTGATGTTTTGATCGATGGGGCTATTTTTAAACCTACGGGCACATTACCTGAACAAGCGCCATAATTAAATTTTGCACAATCTGTACTTAAGGACATCAAGGTACGTGCTGCCATATAAGCAGGAGTTGTATGGTTCTTATGTCAATTGCCAGACTATACTAACACTGGACTAGTGCGCAAGAACTTGAAACCTCATTAACAACTTGAGTGTGCGCATTGGACATTGAAGTGCAATACTACTAACAAATCATATGATCCAGACACATTTGTATTCCAGCGTTTTTGAACACAAGGGATTGATTTATAACAACTCTATTCTGTGGAATTCTATATTATTTATTTTAACCTTATAGATTTTATATGTCAATTGTAGTTTTTAGTTTATTGTATAATATACACGTGTCATACTATAGTGATTTAATTAAATTTTATTCACACTGCTATTGTGGTCCAAGTGTTGAGTGCTCGCCCTAATTTTTATCTTTGCTATAAAAGCTGAGAAATGTTTTTTTCCCCACAATAATGCCTCTTGTACATCGTCTAATTATCTTTTGGGAGACACCTATGTCATTTCCCATCCAAAAAATACTTGTTGGTTGAATAAAAGTAACTTTAAGTCAAAATTTGCCAGGTGTATGAATAATTATGGGCAGCACTGTATGTGTCGTGTATAAGTAGAAAAAAATAAGGGCCAATTTGACGTTCAGCAGTGCAGTTATATCTTCTAAAGCCCCTTTTGTCATGTATTAGTGGCAAAACAAAAATATTAGGGATCGGTGAACTTTCAGGCCGATAGCCGATAATTTATACCGATATTTTATTTATTATATATTATATTAGTTGGTAGTCGCTGAGGTGGTGGAAATTTGCAATTGGCACTAGTATATTATAAATGTACGGTAAATTATAACTTAATAAAGCCTTTAGTTGGTAATCAATTTACAATTTACATTTATAATATACTAGTGCCAAATGCCAATTTCCAAACCATCTTCCCCTTCTCACTGACTTTATTTATTCCCTATCAGACCTCAGATCAGACTTTAATTAACGCCTATCAGACCTCAGATGAGTAAAATAAAAAAACTCCTCACCTCTCCTGCGCCGCGGCTCCTCTTCATCTCCGGGTCCGATGTCGTGCTCCCCGTGTTCTCCGGCCCGTGCTGCACTGTCATCTGACAGCGTGCAGCGTCAGGTCAGAGTGCGTGCACTACGTCCTGACGCTGTACAGGGTCAAGACAGTGCAGCGCGGGCCCCATCAAAGAAGATCAGGGAGGGTGAGTATCGGAAGCGCTTGCTCTGCTACTTCCCTGCTCCCGACACCCGATGCATACTAGTGAGCACTTCCATAAGCGCTCACTAGTATTCGCTTTATTGGCAAGGTTAGATGCTGATACCGATAATGTGAAAAGTCCTTAATATCGGTACTTCCGATGATCGGTTGATCCATAAAAAATATGTTTGCCGTTTTGCGGGGCAGTTATATGTTCTAAAGCCCTTTTTTGTGTGTATTAGTGGCACAAAAAAAGTATTTGCCGTTGTGTGGTGACGTGAGAAAATTACAGCCCTTTTTGGAGTGTATTATTGGGGAAAAAAGGGCTTATTAGCCATTGCGTGGTGAAGTGAGAAAATCACAGACTTTCTTGGGTTGTTTTCATTTCCTTTTTATTTATTTATTTTTTTGGGCATTAGCAATACTGATGGATTACTGACCAAATGCTGACCGAGTGAAGGCGGATAGTCAACAGACAGAATCAGTTTTTTTGGGGTTATTGTTCTAACGGATCAGAGGAAGGGCAAAATAATCAGTGACATCAACACAAACTTACTGCTGACACCCTCTCCACTCTGTCGGGGAGCTCTACTTGTATAAGCATTTAATAAAACAGGTTTTGAAGACATCTATGTGGAATCAGCTGACAACGGTGTAAAAGGAGTGCGCTTCTTCTTGGTGTTAACAAGAGTTGAGTTCACTCTTGAGCTATTTGGTCAGTTTTGGCTCCGTGACTGCCCAAATAAGTGAAGTGTCCAATGATTCTAAGAGCGATGCTTGTCATTTGAATGTCATACTGACTCACAATATTATTTCACTACCAGAGCAGACTCCCTATGCGTTTTACTGCAAGACACAGTGTTCTACACCACTATAAACGCTCTCTGCAACCAGGAAATAGCCATTTTTTAACGTGATTCGCCACAAAAAAAATCATATCGAACCTAATTTTTTTTTTTAAGAATTGCCAAACCAGATGAATTTTTTAAAAATTTGCTCATCTCTAGTGGTTTGCTTCAAAGATTATAATCTTATACTACAATGAAAAACAGTATACATTATAAAATAGTACTGTAATATGCTTGAATTATTCATTTGAAAAATATATAGCATATATATTGTCACAGGACATGCATGTTAATATTTAATTGTTTAGCAGTATGACCAAGACTTGAAAAGCTAGATTAAATAATTTTACCCTGCATAAACCCTCCTCTATCATGAAAATGTGATCAAATTTCATTCAGGTGAAAAAAGTCAAAGCCATATGTCACCAATGTATTTTTGAACAAGGTTAATGAGGTGGCATCTTGACCCTGCTAACTGTCTATTAGCATGCAATATAAATTCAGGGACTACTCACAGTAATGGATATTGGCAGGCAAAGCAAAACAGAGTCAGTCAGCATGTCTTTCTGTAAAACAAAACATGCAATGCAACAGCTCTCTGCAAACCAAATAAAGTACAAAAATGCATAATAATTGCTAGTGCTATACTTATAAATTAGAGATGCTTGGCAAATCATTTTGTACAAAATTATTTGAGCCCGTCTGCCACATCAAGACGATCCCTGTAAGACGGGTTCCTAACACTAAATTCTACCTGTTATGTGCTATGATGGCTACCATACAATTCAGGGAGTGTAGGTTCCACATGCATGCTGGGGCTGCTTTAATTTCTGTCATCTTTGGTGCCAAAATGGCCTCCATTATATCCAAGGAATGCAGGTACCAACATGCATGCCGAGCCCACTCCACACCACTCCTGGTGCCAAATGTCTTGCTGTCTAAGATACATGTTATCCTGCGACCGGCTTGAAGTAAACTATTGTATTAATATATCCTTAATATTATATGATATTTTATATTAAACACACACAATTTATATATATATATATATATATATATATATATATATACATATATATATATATACACACACACACACAGTGCTGCCCATAATTATTCATACCCCTGGCAAATGTTGACTTAAAGTTACTTTTATTCAACCAGCAAGTAATTTTCTGACGGGAAATGACATATGTGTCTTCCAAAAGATAATAAGAGGATGTACAAGAGGCATTATTGTGGGGAAAAAAAAACATTTCTCAGCTTTTATTTACATTTGAGCAAATAAAAATTACAAGATGTTTTGCACTGTGGAAAATCTCAGAGTACGTGGTCGGAAGCCAAAAGTGAATCCTGTGCTGGCCAGGAGGAAAGTTAGAGAGGTGAAAAAGAATCCAAGGATCACCACCAAGGCCATCCTTGTGAATGTAGGCTCTGCTGGTGGCAATGGCTCAAGGCAGACAATCCAACGGACACTGCACTCTGCTGGGTTCCACGGATGCAGACCAAGGAGGACGCCACTCCTCCTGATAAGGCACACAAAAGCTTGCTTGGCCGTTGCAAAAGCTCATCTGGACAAAGAAGAAGACTTCTGGTCTTCTGTGTTATGGTCAGATGAAACAAAAATTGAATTGTTTGGTCACAATGATGTTTCCTTCATTTGGCGTATAAAAGGAGAAGCCTTCAACCCAAAGAACACCATCCCCACTGTCAAACATGGTGGTGGGAACCTTCTGCTTTGGGGGTGTTTTTCAGCCAATGGACCAGGGAACCTAATCACAGTAAACGGCACCATGAAAAAAGAGCAATACATGAGGATTCTCAACGACAACATCAGGCAGTCTGCAGAGAAACTTGGCCTTGGGAACCAGTGGACATTTCAGCATGACAATGACCCAAAACACACAGCAAAAGTGGTGAAGAAATGGTTAGCAGACAACAACATTAACGTTTTGGAGTGGCTCAGCCAGAGTCCAGACTTGAATCCAATTGAGAATCTGTGGAGGGAGCTAAAGATCAGGGTGATGGCAAGAAGACCCTCCAACCTGAAAGATTTGGAGCTCATTGCTAAAGATAAATGGGCAAAAATACATGTGGAGACATGCAAAAAGCTGGTCTGCAATTATAGGAAGCGTTTAATTGCTGCAGTAGCCAATAAAGGCTTTTATATTGATTATTGAGAAGGGTATGAATAATTTTGGACTAGACACTTTTTTCTCAAATGTAAATAAAAGCCGAGAAATGTTTTTTTTTTCCACAATAATGCCTCTTGTACATCGTCCTATTAATTTTTAGGAGACACCTATGTTATTTCCCGTCAAAAAATTACTTGTTGGTTGAATAAAAGTAACTTTTAAATCAACATTTGCCAGGGGTATGAATAATTATGGGCAGCACTGCATATATATATATATATATATATATATATATATAAACGGTGTAGGAATTACAACAGTGTGCATATGTGCCTCCCACTACATGACCAAAAGTAATGGGACAATTGGCTTCTCAGATTTTCCATGGCCAGGTGTGTTTTATTCACTCATTATCCCAATTACAATGAGCAGATAAAAGGTCCAGGGTTCATTTCAAGTGTGCTATTTGCAATAGCTGGAATCTGTTGCTGTCAACTCTCAAGATGAGATCCAAAGAGCTGTCACTATCAGTGAAGCAAGACATCATTAGGCTGAAAAAACAAAACAAATTCATCAGAGAGATAGCAAAAACATTAGGTGTCGCCAAAACAACTGTTTGGAACATTCTTAAAAAGAAGGAACGCACCAGTGAGCTCAGCAACACCAAAAGACCCGGAAGACCACAGAAAACAACTGTGGTGGATGACCGAATAATGCTTTCCCTGGTGAAGAAAACACCCTTCACAATAGTCAAGAGAAGACTTCACCAGAGTAACTACAGAGGGTTCACCACAAGATGTAAACCATTGGTGAACCTCAAAAACAGGAAGGCCAGATTAGAGTTTGCCAAATGACATCTAAAAAAGCCTTCACAGTTCTGGAACAACATCCTATGGACAGATGAGACCAAGATCAACTTGTACCAGAGTGATGGGAAGAGAAGAGCATGGAAAAGGAAATGAACTGCTCATGATCCTAAGTATACCACCTCATCAGTGAAGCATGGGGGTGCTAGTGTCATGGCGTGGGCATGTATCTCTGCCAATGGAACTGTTTCTCTTGTATTTATTGATGATGTGACTGCTGACAAAAGCAGCAGGATGAATTCTGAAGTGTTTCGGACAATATTATCTGCTCATATTCACCCAAATGCTTCAGACCTCATTGGACGGCGCTTCACAGTGCAGATGGACAATGACTCAAAGCATACTGCAAGAGCAACCAAAGAGTTTTTTAAGGGAAAGAAGTGGAATGTTATGCAATGGCCAAGTCAATCACCTGACCTGAATCCGATTGAGCATGCATTTCCCTTGCTGTAGACAAAACTGAAGGGAAAATGCCCCAAGAACAAGCAGGAACTGAAGACAGTTGCAGTAGAGGCCTGGCAGAGCATCACCAGGGATAAAACCCAGCGTCTGGTGATGTCTATGCGTTCCAGACTTCAGGCTGTAAGTGACTGCAAAGGATTTGCAACCAAGTATTAAAAAGTGAAAGTTTGATTTATGATTATTATTATGTCCCATTACTTTTGGCCCTTTAACAAGTGGGAGGCACATATACAAACTGTTGTAATTCCTACACTGTTCACCTGATTTGGATGTACCCTCAAATTAAAGCTGACAGTCTGCAGTTAAAGGACATCTTGTTTGTTTAATGTCAAATCCATTATGGTGGTGTATAGAGCCAAAAATGTTAGGATTGTGTCGATGTCCCAATATTTATGGACCTAACTCTATATACAGTGGATATAAAAGTCTACACACCCCTGTTAAAATGTCAGGTTTCTGTGATGTAAGAAAATGAGACAAAGGTAAATCATTTCCGAACTTTTTCCACCTTTACTGTGACCTATAAACTGTTCAACTCAATTGAAAAACAAACTGAAATCTTTAAGGTAGAGGGAAGAAAAAATATAAAATAATATGGTTGCATAAACTAATACTTTGTTGAAGCACCTTTTGATTTTTTTACAGCACTCAGTCTTTTTGGGTATGAGTCTATCAGCATGGCACATTTTGACTTGGCAAGATTTGCCCAATCTTCTTTGTCAAAACACTCCAAATCTGTCAGATTGCAAGGGCATCTCCTGTGCAGAGCCCTCTTCAGATCACCCCACAGATTTTCAATCGGATTCAGGTCTGGGCTCCGGCTGGGCCATTCCAAAACTTTAATCTTCTTCTGGTGAAGCCATTTCTTTGTTGATTTGGATGTACAGTCGTGGCCAAAAGTTTTGAGAATGACACAAATATTAGTTTTCACAAAGTTTGCTTCTAAACTGCTTTTAGATATTTGTTTCAGTTGTTTCTGTGATGTAGTGAAATATAATAACACACACTTCATACATTTCAAAGGCTTTTATCGACAATTACATGACATTTATGCAAAGAGTCAGTATTTGCATTGTTCGCCCTTCTTTTTCAGGACCTCTGCAATTCGACTGGGCATGCTCTCAATCAACTTCTGGGCCAATTCCTGACTGATAGCAACCCATTCTTTCATAATCACTTCTTGGAGTTTGTCAGAATTAGTGGGTTGTTGTTCGCCCACCCGCCTCTTCAGGATTGACCACAAGTTCTCAATGGGATTAAGATCTGGGGAGTTTCCAGGCCATGGACCCAAAATTTCAACGTTTTGGTCCCCGAGCCACTTAGTTATCACTTTTGCCTTATGGCACGGTGCTCCATCGTGCTGGAAAATGCATTGTTCTTCACCATACTGTT
The DNA here is from genome assembly GCF_014858855.1 of Bufo gargarizans. Lineage (NCBI taxonomy): Eukaryota > Metazoa > Chordata > Amphibia > Anura > Bufonidae > Bufo > Bufo gargarizans. The sequence continues at coordinate 56,290 of NW_025334121.1, read as the reverse complement.
GTTGGATTGTTGGAAGAAGTTGCTGTTGGAGGGTGTTTTGGTACCATTCTTTATTCATGGCTGTGTTTTAGGGCAAAATTGTAAGTGAGCCCACTTCCTTGGATGAGAACCAACCCCACACATGAATGGTCTCAGGATGCTTTACTGTTGGCATGACACAGGACTGATGGTAGCACACCTTTTTTTCTCCAGACAAGCCTTTTTCCTGATGCCCCAAATAATTGGAAAGAGGCTTCATCGGAGAATATGACTTTGCCCCAGTCCTCAGCAGTCCATTCACCATATTTTCTGCAGAAGATCAATCTGTCCCTGATGTTTTTTTTGGAGAGAAGTGGCTTCTTTGCTGCCCTTCTTGACACCAGGCCATCTTCCAAAAGTCTTCGCCTCACTGTGTGTGTAGATGCGATCACACCTGCCATTCCTGAGCAAGCTCTGCACTGGTGGCACTCCGATCCCGCAGTTGAATCCTCTTTAGGAGACGATCCTGGCGCTTGCTAGACTTTCTTGGACGCCCTGAAGCCTTCTTAACAAGAATTTAACCTCTTTCCTTGAAGTTCTTCATGATCCCATAAATTGTTAATTGAGGTGCAATCTTAGTAGCCACAATATCCTTGCCTGTGAAGCCATTTTTATGCAACGCAATGATGGCTGCACGTGTTTCTTTGCAGGTCACCATGGTTAACAATGGAAGAACAATGATTTCTAGCATCACCCTCCTTTTAACAGGTCAGCCATTTTAACCCAATCAGCCTGACATAATGATCTCCAGCTTTGTGCTCGTCAATATTCTCACCTGAGTTAACAAGACGATTACTGAAATGATCTCAGCAGGTCCTTTAATGACAGCAATAAAATGCAGTGGAAAGGTTTTGGGGGGATTAAGTTAATTTTCATGACAAAGAAGGACTATGCAATTCATCTGATCACTCTTCATAACATTCTGCAGTATATGCAAATTGCTATTATAAAAACTTAAGCAGCAACTTTTCCAATTTCAAATATTTATGTAATTCTCAAAACTTTTGGCCACGACTGTATACTTTGGGTTGTTGTCATGCTGAAATATGAAGTTCCTCTTCATGTTCAGCTTTCTAGCAGAAGCCTGAAGGTTTTGTGCTAATATTGACTGGTATTTGGAACCGTTAATTCCCTCTAGCTTAACTAAGGCCCCAGTTCCAGCTGAAGAAAAAAACAGCTCCAAAGCATGATGCTGCCACCACCATGCTTCACTGTGGGTATGGTGTTCTTTTGGTGATGTGCAGTGTTGTTTTTGTGCCAAACATATATTTTGGAATTATGGCCAAAAAGTTCAACCTTGGTTTCATCATACCATAACACCTTTTCGCACATGTTTTTGGGAGACCTCAGATGTGTTTTTGCAAAATGTAGCCTGTCTTGGATGTTTTTCTTCATAAGAAAAGGCTTTCATCTTGCCACTCTACCCCATAGCCCAGACATATGAAGAATACGGGAGATTGTTGTCACATGTACCACACAGACAGTACTTGCCAGATATTCCTGCAGCTCCTTTAATGTTGCTGTAGGCCTCTTGGTAGCCTCCCAGACCAGTTTTCTTCTCGTCTTTTCATCAATTTTGGAGGGACGTCCAGTTCTTGGTAATGTCACTGTTGTACCATATTTTCTCCACTTGATGATGACTGTCTTCACTGTGTTCCATGGTATATCTAATGCCTTGGAAATTCTTTTGTACCCTTCTCCTGACTGATACCTTTTAACAATGAGATCCCTCTGATGTTTAGAAGCTCTCTGTGGACCGAGGCTTTTGCTGTGGGATGCAACTAAGAAAATTTCAGGAAAGACCAACTAGCGCATCTGAACTTTATTTGGGGTTAATCAGAGGCACTTTAAATGATGGAAGGTGTATGCTGACTCCTATTTAACATGATTTTGAATGTGATAGCTTAATTCTGAACACAGCTACATCCTCAGTTACTTATGCAACCACATTATTTTAGTATTTTTTTTTTCTTCCTTCCACCTAAAATATTTCAGTTTGTTTTTCAATTCAGTGGTACCGTTTATAGGTCACATTAAAGGTAGAAAAAGTTCTGAAATGATTTATCTTTGTCTATTTTTTTTTTTTTATATCACGGAAACCGGACATTTTAAAAGAGGTGTGTAGACTTTTTATATCCACTGTATGTATGTATGTGTGTGTATATATATATATATATATATATATATATTTATTTATTTATTTATTTGTGGAGAGGTGTAAAAAAATAAATAGCCCAAGCTCTGAACATCTTACAGAGCATTGTTCAATCCATCATCCGCAAAATGGAAGAAGTATGGCACAACTGCAAACCTAGCAAGACATGGCCGTCCACCTAAATTGACTGTACAGGCAAGATAGCACTAATTAGAGAAGCATACATAACCAACCAAAAGGAGTGAGACAAGTCTAGTACAAATAAAACTAATGATACTAAAATAGTCCAAAAGTCACATAATTTATTAGAAAATCACAAGAGGACACATGATCAGCACTGGTCACACAAAAACTATTGACACAGGTTACAATACACATTAAAAACCAAGGGGACCGATGGTGAACTGACGGTACATATATATAAATAAAGTGCATGTGCATAAATATTTCCGATTGGTCGTCGGTTAAGGGATATGTAGTATCCACAAATTATAGCTCATAAACTACCAAGAAAATTCCTACATGCATTATTTATCAGCATTTGCCAAAAAGTGAGCATGATAATACACACCACATTTATCAAAGCTGAGGCAGTAGGATAGTTGGAGTTGTAACCAGCACATAAAAAGAAAAATACTGACCGCTCGATTCAAATATACCGTACAGCAGCACCACCGGTCCACTCCCCAACGCACGTTTCGTGTACAGCTTTTTCAAGGGGTACTGGTTGGTCCGGTGAGGGTGATGCCCTAAATAGGTCAAGTGGCTAAATCTCATTGGTTGCTGGACTAACATTCAATTACACCCTTATAGCTCACCTGAGCATTATCACGTGGCGAGTACTCAACTGGCGGCGCCCGGCGCACCACAATGACCACCGCACCGCAGGTGACGTCACGCCGGTCCGGAGAAGGACGGTCACGCTCTTCCTGCGCGACAGTCGTCATCCGAGAGCGGCCGGCGGCACACACGCGCAGCGCATACGCGGAACGTCGGGCGCACCATAGTCGCCATGTTGGATCAGGGCATATGGATCGGCCACCATTGCATGTAATTCAAAATCGGATGGGTATACAGAAATCGTGGCAATTTTCGAATGCAGCATATATACAAAGATATTACATCCCAAAACACAGATCATATTCGTGTTAACAAAAGCGCATATAAATTCTCAGTCCACCTGAGCAAAATACAAAGCACATTGAGTTGCCCCATCAGTTGTTATAAAAAAGGATATATATTTTTTATTTTGGATTGATTTTCATATATATGTATACATATATGTATATATTAATGTAGTACAGGGATCTGAAGCGCAATTGCGCTATACAGGTACCTCATCCTACATAAAGATAGTAGTCATATACACTGGATTATGCAATAATTCAGTGTAGAGGAACTACAATGGTGGTAATTATGATGCCTGCGCAGGTAACCGACATAGATTCAAAAGACAATTTTTATATTAATTCTGTTAAAGGAAAATTGAGAATTAAATACATACAACCAAATCCGTATCGTATAAATATTAAACAATAATGCATGATTAGCAGTGTACATTCTACCATGTGATAGATTGTGCCAGGATGCAATTTCTAACCAGACCTATCCAGGGACTGGAGAAAAGTGACATCCAGCATATTCGTACCTCTGTAAATGCACGCATTGTGCCCACAGAGATCAAATACTGAAATTTTTAATATCTATCAGACCCCTAGATGGAGATATGTGAATGAATGAATAAATACAATCATAATAGTGCTAAAAACACACCAAAAAAATTGGACACACAATAATTGTGCATAAATAAAAAATACTGTGAAGTGCTTAAATCAAAATCCATCTTGGTAAACAAACGGTTAATATCTATATAGCAACGTGACGTACCACACCCGTCCCTGCATAAGCGTCATCTCCCTAAATTCCATTGGTTCCACCATTGCATACACTATCTGCATCCGAAATGCCACATAAATCTGTCATCCGTACCCATTCTTGATGCCACAAGCCTATTTATAAATTGATTGGTCCCTTTCCACATCCACAACCCACTCAGGACCGCATCTCACTCGCAACCATATACATTACATAAAACATAAAAGAACCTGGACACAGCAAGGAGATCCAAGGAGGAGACATTCACAAGAAAGATGCAAAGGGCACCTTATCATTTAACCCGTATGGTACTTGGGTCTGGAGTTTAATTATCCATTTACTTTCAACCTGTTCGAGATGTCTTAAGAGATCACCCCCCCGGGAGCCTAGATTTACTTTATCAATGCCACGGACCCTCAGGTCCTGCCAGTGATTGTTGTGTTTCAAACGGAAGTGTCGCGCAACTGGTTTGAGCTTCACTATCCGTTCTCTATCGTCATCACCTACTTTAGACGCCGAGCGTATGTCACTCTGATGTTCCTGAATGCGTATACGCAATTCCCGTGTTGTCATACCAATGTAGATTAATCCACATGGGCATGTTACATAATATATGACGCCACAAGTACTGCAGTTGATGAAGTGCACAATCTTGTAAACATTTTTACCAGATGAATCGCAAAAAGAGTCGCTCTTCACCATAGCTCTACAAATACTGCAATGCCCACATGGTGTCGAGCCCCACTTTGGTCCCCTAGACTGAAACAGGAATTCCAGAATGTCACTGAGATTCCTGCTACGTCTGGATACCAGAGTGGGGCCCGATGTGAGTACCGAGTTTAGAACATGGTCAGTCTGCAGGACCGGCCAGTATTTCACAAAGGTTTTTCTGATGTTATTCCATTGTGTACTGTAATCCGTAATCATGCAGACTGGTAGCACTTCACCCACTGCAGTATCCGAGTTTTTTTTGGACTTTGTTGTAAGAAGGGTCTGTCGAGATGTATTTACGGCTCATTGATACCCCTGTTCAATAACCACAGGGTGGTAGCCTCTTTGTTTGAAGCGCTGTCGAAGCAAAGTTGACTCTTTTTCAAAATCCTCTGTTGTTGTACATAATCTTTTGGCTCTCAAAAATTGTCCAATTGGTATGGAACGCTTTTGATGTTGGGGATGAAAGGAAGATGCATGCAATAAAGCATTTACAGCAGTGTCCTTACGGTGAACTTCAGTGGATAAGGTTCCGTTTACAGATGTCTTGATATTGATGTCCAAAAAGGTCATTTGATGTTGGGAGATGGTCTGGGTCAGCCTGATGTTCCAGTCATTCGTGTTAAGTTGTGCCAAAAATAAATCAAGTGCTGTCCTGGATCCCTGCCAAACAAACAAAATGTTGTCTATAAAGCGGATCCAGAATATGACCTGACCATTCGCACAATCCATAGCCTGCTGTACATGTTCACGTTCCCAGAGGCCCAGGAATAAATTGGCGTATGAGGGCGCACAAGTCGCCCCCATCGCCACACCTCGCAATTGGAGGTAATATCGATCTTTAAATAGGAAGTGTTTATGTGTTAGGACAAAGTCCAACAGAATCTGTATAAATTCCACCAAATCTGGCGACAAATTTCTTGTCCGCAGGAAGAAACTAGAGGCCCTCAAACCCAATTCATGTTGGATGCAGGTATAAAGCGACTCTACATCGCACGTCACAAGATACATGTCATCCTCCATGTGGACATTTTCCAATCGTTTTAGCACGTCAGTGGAGTCACGCACATAGGACGGCAGACATTCGACACATGGCTTGAGATAAAAGTCCAAGAAGCGGCAGATGGGTTCGCACAAACCACCACACCCCGACACTATCGGTCTACCTGGAGGCCTGATGGAGGATTTGTGGACCTTCGGTAGCAGATATAGTGTGGGGGTATATTGGATATTTTACCACCAAGCCATTGTATACCGTCCTATTTATAGTTGATGACTCCACTGCTGCCATCAAAATGGCCTGTATTTGCATCTGATAACCACTGGTAGGGTTAGATGTCAATCTCCTGTAACAGGCAGTGTCACGCAACTGACGATGGGCCTCCGCCTCATACATTTCAACAGGCCAGACTACCACGTTTCCACTCTTGTCAGCCGGCTTAAATACCACATTTTTCATTGCTTGCAACTGTTTAAGCGCTGGTCTTTGGAGATGATTCAGATTGTCATATGGACGTTTTGTGGGAAGGGAAAATAAATCCTTCACCACCATCTTTACAAATGTCTCAATTGCCGGACTAAGTGACAAGGGTTGAAACGTGACAGACCGACCCCGGGTGAATGGCGGAAATTTTGACTCACCTGTCTCCTGTTCTATCAATAGTTCCTCTAGTATTCGAAGCGCCTCCAATTCCTCCGGGGCTGTAAAAATATCACTGGAACATGATTTAGAGAAATGTTTCCTGTAGACAAGTTTCCTAGTTTCCTAATTAGAGAAGCAGCCAAGAGGTCCATTGTCACTTTGGAGGAGCTGCAGAGATCCACACCTCAGGTTGGAGAATCTGTCCACAGGACAACTATTAGTTTACTCCACAAATCTGTTTCCATTTTTGAAAGCAAGCCATAAGAAGTTCCGTTTGCAGTTTGCCACAAGCCATATAGGGGATACAGCAAACATGTAGAAGAAGATGCTCTGGTCAGATAAGACCAAAGTTGAAACTTTTAGGATGAATGCAAAACACTATATTGTGGTGGAAAACTAACACTGAACATCACCCTGAACACACCATCCCCACCATGAAACATGGCGGTGGCAGCATCATGCTGTGGGGATGCTTTTCTTCAGCAGGGAGAGAAAAGCTGGTCAGCGTTGATGGGAATGTCGATGGAGCTAAATATAGGGGAGTCCTGGAGAAAAACCTGGTAAAGGCTGCAAAACTGGTTTACCTTCCAGCAGGAAAACGGCCCTAAACATACAGCCAGAGATACAATGGAATTGTTTAGATCAAAGCATATTCATGTGTTAGAATGGCCCAGTCAAAGTCCAGACCTAAATCCTATTGAGAATCAAGCAAGACTTGAAAATTGCTGTTCACAGATGCATTTAATCTGACTGAGCTTGAGCTATTTAGCAAAGAAAAATTGGCAAAAATGTCAGCTTTTAGATGTGCAAAGCTGGTAGTTGCAAACCCCAAAAGACTTGAAGCTGTAATTGCAGCGAAAGGTGGTCCCACAAAGTATTGAATACAAATGCACACACTTTCCAGATTTTTGTTTATTAAAAATTATAAAAACCATGTATTATTTTCTTTTCACTTCTCACATACTTACATTTAGGTTTTTGAGTGAAATGTGAAGAAATGTGGAAAAGTTCAAGTGGTATGAATACTTTTTCAAAGCACGTTCTGGTAGTGACTCAAAGCCCTGGTGGGTTGTCATTGGTATCTGACACCATGCTGACTTCAGTGCATTCCACAGCAGCCGGAGGGTGCATTGGGGAAGAACCATAGAGAGAATATAATTTAATTGAGTGCAAGTCTGCAGAATTAGGTGGCTAGGGTAGTCCTTGTAAGTCTTATTCATGCTCTTCCAATCAATGTCGGACATTTCTAGCAGTGTGATGTCCCATTGTGTTACTGGAATATCCCATCTGCCCTAGAAAAGACAATCAACATGTATGGGTGTACAAGATCTGCAAGGATCGATACCCAAATCAGTTGAGAGTGCTTTCCACATGGGTGAGTGGACCCAGAAAATGCCACAAAAACATTCCACAGCCATGAAGCTGCCACCACCAGCTTGTGTTCTTCCAGCAATCGTTGCAGGGTGTTTGTTCTCTAATGTTTCTCGCCTGACACACCAATGTCAAACCTTTCAATAAAGTAGAAAACATGATGCATTGGAGAAGGCAACCCTTTGCCAATCAGAAAGAAGTAGGGTTCACTGAAATGTTAGTTTAAACGCCTCTGATCCATTCTGGAGGTGAGCTGTTCCACGTTTACCCCTCACATCCATGGCATGTGGTGCACTGCAGTTTCAATGTGGCTTATTTGCAATGGCACCATTTGCCTACTCATGATACACTTTCACCACAGCAGCATGCGAACAGTTCACAAACTGCACAGTTTCAGAAATGTTGCCACCCAAAAGCCAATAATCTTCCCTTTTTTACAGCTCTGATAAATCACCCATTTTACCCATGACAAAAATGAGGAATATGTTTGGATACAGTCTATCGCACACTTTATATACCCACCAAGTCAGCTCACGACATGTATCTTCCTTCATGAGTTAATATACAATGTCTTCAGATCCTTTCCCTTTAAAAACAGTAAAAAAAGGATGTTCAAAATCTTTGCTAATTTATTGAAAAAGAAAAACTTAAATATTGCATTGACATAAGTAAATTCCAGACTCTTTACTCAGAACTTAGTTGAAGCACCTTTGTCAACTATTACAGCCTCCAGTCTTCTTGGGTATGATGCCCCAAGGTTTGGACATTTTTGGTTTGGAATTTTACTGCAACAATGCCATTAATATGCCCATTTTAGTGAACGTGTTGTATTAAGATACTGTGTAGACACAGAAAATGCATTTTACTGTAAAATCTGCATTACTACACCTGTGTCTGTCAGTGAAGGCAGTTTACTACAATATTGTCATTAGCATACCTATTTTAGTTAACAATACACCATGTAGCCACAGCAAACACATTTTACTGCAAACACTGCATTACAACACCCATTTTAGTGAAGGCGTTTAACTGCAAAAAATGCATTTACTATATCCATTTACGTTAATGTGTTGGATTACTTCAAGATACCGAATAGTCGAAGCAAATGCACTCTACTGCAAACAGTGTATTACTACACCGATGTTAGTGAACGGGTTTACTGCAGAGGGGAGGTAAGGAGAGTACCCTTTCACTAGGGAAAGGAAGGAGTGGTGACCCCTAACTCGCAAAGCACTGGCACCTGGCTGCCCTGACGTCCCTAGATGGGCTGCTAAACCATACACCGATCACGTGCCTCATCCCTGGCTTACCCTGAAATAAGCCCTAGGTATTGAATAGGGCGGTGGGAGTACTAGTCCTCACCACTGACACCTAGGGTAACAACAGGGAAAGGACAAACAACATAAACACCACAAACAATCCCCAAAGGGAGACAACAAACAGGAGACAACAACAGGAGTGAACTGGAAATCCAACAGCTCTAGTTCCAATACCTCCAGAGCAATTCCAACTCCACCAGAGGTCAGAAAAGAAGGTCTGGAAGGAAGGTCTATATCTGGCAACAAGTGAAGCAGAAAGGGAGAATATATAGTAGCTGGGAGTGGTTGACAGAGAACAGCTGAAAGGAAAAGCTACAGATTCCTAACTGGGACAAAAAGGACTGCAAACCTAAGCAGGAAATCCTGGACCGGAATCCATTCCCACCACTAGGTCATGGAGCGAGCTCTTGAAACCGTGTGAGTAGCCACCCGCTGTGACCTTCTGACCCCTAGGGACAACAGGGTCAGCGATAGGTCATGACACCCTCATGACAAAGACACTGTGTAGTCAAAGCAAACACATTTTACTGCAAACACTGTGTTTTTACTATTGTAAATTGTCAATACCAGTGTGGAGGGTGTTTGTAAAAGGGAAGGGACATTTAATTGTGCCTCTGTATTTAACCATTTGAAGACCAGCGCCATACATGTACGGGGAAGTTGTCATTTTAAATATGGCACCCACTCACGAGCGCAGCGGGTGCCATAACCATCAGATTTCTGATGTTTTAAACTGAAGACCCAAAGCAAATGTATACAATCAGCAATAAAGCCAATTGCAGAAATTTAACCCCTCAGATGCCTTGGTTAAATGTGACTAAGGCATCTGAGTGCTGAAAACCAAGAAGCATGCATTTCTGTGCCTGAAACGGCTCCGTGTGTGGTGATCTTGGCATTATGTTTGTTCACCCCGATGCGCTGGGTCTCTCTGAAGAAACCCATGAGAGCTATGGTTCCTATGGGGCCAGCAAATGACAAGGCTCCACAGGGTAACAGCAAATGGGGCTTACAATGCAGTGCTAATTCACAGCAATGTAACCTAAAAGCGATCTGAAAATTGCAAATTCTAGCCCCTCAGGGGAGCTAAAAAAAAGTTTAACCACTTCACTCAGGCCATTTACCCCCTTCCTGACAGAGCCAAATTTTGCAAATCTGACGTGTTACTTTATGTGGTAATAACTTTGGAACACTTTTACTTATCCAAGCCATTCTGAGATTGTTTTCTCGTGACACATTGTACTTCATGACAGTGGTAAATTTGAGTCGACATACAGTACAGACCAAAAGTTTGGACACACCTTCTCATTCAAAGAGTTTTCTTTATTTTCATGACTATGAAAATTGTAGATTCACACTGAAGGCATCAAAACTATGAATTAACACATGTGGAATTATATACATAACAAAAAAGTGTGAAACAATTGAAAATATGTCATATTCTAGGTTCTTCAAAGTAGCCACCTTTTGCTTTGATTACTGCTTTGCACACTCTTGGCATTCTCTTGATGAGCTTCAAGAGATAGTCACCTGAAATGGTTTTCACTTCACAGGTGTGCCCTGTCAGGTTTAATAAGTGGGATTTCTTGCCTTATAAATGGGGTTGGGACCATCAGTTGCATTGTGGAGAAGTCAGGTGGATACACAGCTGATAGTCCTACTGAATAGACTGTTAGAATTTGTATTATGGCAAGAAAAAAGCAGCTAAGTAAAGAAAAACGAGTGGCCATCATTACTTTAAGAAATGAAGGTCAGTCAGTCCAAAAAATTGGGAAAACATTAAAAGTGTCCCCAAGTGCAGTCACAAAAACCATCAAGCACTACAAAGAAACTGGCTCACAATTGCGACCGCCCCAGGAAAGGAAGACCAAGAGTCACCTCTGCTGCAGAGAGGATAAGTTCATCCGAGTCACCAGCCTCAGAAATCGCAGGTTAACAGCAGCTCAGATTAGAGACCAGGTCAATGCCACACAGAGTTCTAGCAGCAGACACATCTCTAGAACAACTGTTAAGAGGAGACTGTGTGAATCAGGCCTTCATGGTAGAATATCTGCTAGGAAACCACTGCTAAGGACAGGTAACAAGCAGAAGAGACTTGTTTGGGCTAAAGAACACAAGGAATGGACATTAGACCAGTGGAAATCTGTGCTTTGGTCTGATGAGTCCAAATTTGAGATCTTTGGTTCCAACCACCGTGTCTTTGTGCGACGCAGAAAAGGTGAACAGATGGACTCTACATGCCTGGTTCCCACCGTGAAGCATGGAGGAGGAGGTGTGATGGTGTGGGGGTGCTTTGCTGGTGACACTGTTGGGGATTTATTCAAAATTGAAGGCATACTGAACCAGCATGGCTACCACAGCATCTTGCAGCGGCATGCTATTCCATCCGGTTTGCGAGTTGGACCATCATTTATTTTTCAACAGGACAATGACCCCAAACACACCTCCAGGCTGTGTAAAGGCTATTTGACCATGAAGGAGAGTGATGGGGTGCTGTGCCAGATGACCTGGCCTCCACAGTCACCGGACCTGAACCCAATCGAGAGGGTTAGGGGTGAGCTGGACCGGAGAGTGAAGGCAAAAGGGCCAACAAGTGCTAAGCATCTCTGGGAACTCCTTCAAGACTGTGTGAAGACCATTTCAGGTGACTACCTCTTGAAGCTCATCAAGAGAATGCCAAGAGTGTGCAAAGCAGTAATCAAAGCAAAAGGTGGATACTTTGAAGAACCTAGAATATGACATATTTTCAGTTGTTTCACACTTTTTTGTTATGTATATAATTCTACATGTGTTAATTCATAGTTTTGATGCCTTCAGTGTGAATCTACAATTTTCATAGTCATGAAAATAAAGAAAACTCTTTGAATGAGAAGGTGTGTCCAAACTTTTGGTCTGTACTGTATGTCACCTTTATTTATAAAATAATCCCAAATTTACCAAAAATTTTGAAAAATTCGCAATTTCTATTTCTCTGCTTCTAAAACAGAAAGTGAAAGCTCCTAAAATATGTATTACTTAACATTCCCCATATGTCTACTTTATGTTGGCATCACTTTGTAAATGTCATTTAATTTTTTAGGAAGTTTTTTATGTTTTTAAGAAAATTTCCAATACCCACTTTTTAAGGAAAAGTTCAGTTCTGAAGTCACTTTGTTGGGCTTACATAGTGGAAACCCCCATAAATGACCCCATTGTAGAAACTACACCCCTCAAGTTACTCAAAACTGATTTTACAAACTTTGTTAACCCTTTAGGTGTTCCACAAGAATTAAAGGAAAATGGAGATGACATTTCTAATTTTCATTTTTTGGGCAGATTTTTCATTTTAACCTATTTTTTTCTTTAACACATCGAGGGTTAACAGCCAAACAAAACTCAATATTTATTACCATGATTCTGCGGTTTACAGAAACACCCCATATGTGGTCGTAAACTAATGTAAGGGCACACGGCAGGGCGCAGAAGAAAAGGACCGCTGTATGGTTTTTGGAAGGCAGCTTTTGAACTGGTTTTTAGATGCCATTTCCCCCCTGATGCACCCTTAGGCCCCTTTCACACGAGTGAGTTTTCCGCACGGATGCTAGTGCTTGCCTTGCATCAGTTCTGCGTTGTGTGCAAAACGCACCATGTTCTATATTCAGCGTTTTTCACGCAGCCCTGGCCCCATAAAAGTGAATGGGGCTTCAGTGAAAACCGCATTGCATCTGCAAGCAAGTGCGGATGCAATGCCTTTTTCACTGATGGTTGCTAAGAGATGTTGTTTGTAAACCTTCAGTTTTTTATCACCCGTGTGAAAAACGCATTGCACCCGCAAGGAAAAAACTCAACAACTCAACGCAATCGCAGACAAAACTAACTGAACTTGCTTGCAAAATAGTGAGAGCAGGGCTGCCATCAGAAATTTTGGGGCCCCTTACACAGCTCAAGGCCTGGGCCCCCCTCCTACCCCGCCCCTTTAGAATCCTTCCTGACTCCACCTCCCCTCCACCCCCAAGGACCTACCCCCAATTTCATTAATTTTTTACAACTACAAAGACAGTAAAAAATGATAATCAGCGATTTCAGTATGGAATTATTTTTTGACCAAATAATATGAAGCCTGCTACCACGACAAGGTAGACTCTTTTAAGCAGGACCCTACACTAACACTAACTACACTACCTGTTCTAATCTGCCCTAGCAATCTTCCCCTGGCACATTTAAGAAAAAAACACCTTAAAAGCACAAGGTTTACTGTTACAGTGTTATGGGGGGATCTGTAGAGGACTTACTGTTATGGGGGGAATCTGTGGATGACTTACTGTTATGGGGGGAATCTGTGGATGACACACTGTTATGGGGGGAATCTGTGGATGACACACTGTTATGGGGGGAATCTGTGGATGACGCACTGTTATGGGGGATCTGTGGATGACGCACTGTTATGGGGGGAATCTGTGGATGACACACTGTTATGGGGGGAATCTGTGGATGACACACTGTTATGGGGGATCTGTGGATGACACACTGTTATGGGGGATCTGTGGATGACGAACACTGTTATGGGGATCTGTGGATGACACACTGTTATGGGGGATCTGTGGATGACACACTGTTATGGGGGATCTGTGTATGACGAACACTATTATGGGGGATCTGTGGATGACACACTGTTATGGGGGATCTGTGGATGACACACTGTTATGGGGGATCTGTGGATGACGAAGACTGTTATGGGGGATCTGTGGATGACGAAGACTGTTATGGGGGATCTGTGGATGACACACTGTTATGGGGGATCTGTGGATGACACTTTTATGGGGGATCTGTGGATGACACTGTTATGGGGGATCTGTGGATGACACACTGTTATGGGGGATCTGTGGATGACACTTTTATGGGGGATCTGTGGATGACACTTCTATGGGGGATCTGTGGATGACACTCAACCATTCTCAAACCCAACGGGTCAAACTTGTTAAATGGATCCCAAACACAATATGCACAATAACACCCCCACCCCCTCCAACACTTAATTAACCCCTTCATGGCCTAAACATTTTTCAAAGCAGAACACAAAGCTAAATAGGGCTGGGTGGGCTGGCAAGGGAGGGGTTAATAACAATAAGTGATGGAGGATCCTAGCCCTGTGGGATAATCCAGAAAACAGCTTTGCATTTTACCCCCGAGCAAAGATCACACAACATCGAGCTGCCTAGCCAAGTAGACAACATAAGGATCAATATGAAAATAAATAATTTGGAGCCTTTGAAATAGCTCAGCTCAGTATGCGGCATAGGCTACTTTCACACTGCCGTTTCTGGGTCCGCCTGTGAGATCTGTTTCAGGGCTCTCACAAGCGGCCCCAAACAGACCAGTTTTGCCCCAATGCATTCAGAATGGATAAGGATCCGCTCAGAATGCATCCGTTCCGCCTCCATTCTGCTATGGAGGCGGACACCAAAACGCTGCTTGCAGCAGGCAGGCAGGCAGGCTGCGGCGCGCTAATCTGAAGGTGGCGTCACGGCATGAGGCAGAGCAGGCAGCGGACAGCGGCAGAAGGCAGCGGACAGCGGCAGAAGGCAGCAGACAGCGACAGCATCTGACGTCACCTGCTGCTGCGCAGCTACATTCCTCTGCACAGCGGCTCAGAGCCTTTTAAAGGGGAATGCAGCCAGAGCAGGTATACCAGGTATAATATGGGAATCAGCGGAGCAGGGGGGGGGGGTCGGGCAAGGAATAGAGATAGGAAGTTCGGATCTTTCAGATCAATCGGTTCATTTGAATTCAAACTTCTTTATTAACTTCAACTTCTCTTCATATATAACACTGCCGCCTTCGCAGCAGATAGTCCATGTACAAAACACGTGTTGAAAAGATATCACAAAATGGCGGTATGCATAAGATGGTAGTTCAACTGTTCAATCTTGTCATGCAACATAAAATGGTGGATATATTTCTCTCTTCAGTATCTGTACTCTCACTTTAAGTTATTTAAGCACTTTATGATCTCTCTAAGAGTTATATCTGAGGTCTAACTAATAGTTCACTTGCAGTATGCAATTAGCAGTGACTATTTGCAGATTGGTTGAGTATGATCTGGTATGGTTGTAATTGGTGGAACTGTAAGTAAACACATATATATCTAGTTCAGTATATAGTTCCAATCACAACACAGGAGCATTATATAACTGTTTTAAATACCTATTATTTTGGCCTCTCCTACTTCCATAAAAACACAGCTCTCTGTGGAGTGAATGTCTCTTTAGCTCCTATCTCACAAAATATAACAGTGATATGACATCCAAAACATGATGTCCCAGTAAATAACTCTGCTTTTGTCTTTAACACATAAACATAGGAACTGTATTAAGGCTATTGGCAGATCTAAGTGTATACACATATAAGCTATACTAGCAACCTAGGACAGGTCCTAGCTGGCCAGCTACACAACAAGCCATTGTTTTTTCTGATAACCCCATGTGTTTAAACACCATGTGCCCCCAATAAGGGACAACTATGTGTGTAGCCATAGCTATATATGTCAGTGACTCTCTAACATTATTTGCTACTTCTGTCAGCTGTATGAGGAGACGGCGAGCACATTGCACACGTCCCGTCTCCCGTCTCTCTTCTTGCTCACCACTGCTTTGCCATAGACAGGAGACAGCACATGTGAACTGTGCTCACTGCGCACGCCGTCTCCTCATACAGCTGATCGGTGGGGGTGCCCAGTGTTGGACCCAGGCTGATCTGATATTGACGACCTATTCTAAGCATAGGTCATCAATATTAAAAGCCTGGTCAACTCATTTAACCCTTAGAGGACTCTGAGATTTTCCATTTCTGTGTTTTTATTTTTCAGTCGCCTGCCTTCCCATAGTCCTTTTTTATTTTTCTGTTCACATAGCCTTATAAAGGCTTATTTTTTGCGAGACAAGTTTTATTTTCTAATGGCGCCATTTACGGATGCATACTATGTAGTGGGAAGCGGGGAAAAAATTCAAAATGGGATAGAAATGGGAGAAAATTAGGGATGAGCGAACTCGAACTGTATAGTTCGGGTTCGTACCGAATTTTGGGGTGTCCGTGACACGGACCCGAACCCGGACATTTTCGTAAAAGTCCGGGTTCGGGTTCGGTGTTCGTCGCTTTCTTCGCGCTTTTGTGACGCTTTCTTGGCGCTTTTTGAAAGGCTGCAAAGCAGCCAATCAACAAGCGTCATACTACTTGCCCCAAGAGGCCATCACAGCCATGCCTACTATTGGCATGGCTGTGATTGGCCAGAGCACCATGTGACCCAGCCTCTATTTAAGCTGGAGTCACATAGCGCCGCCCGTCACTCTGCTCTGATTAGCGTAGGGAGAGGTTGCGGCTGCGACAGTAGGGCGAGATTAGGCAGATTAACTCCTCCAAAGGACTTGATTAACTGATCGATCTGCAGCTGTGGATCATTGAGCTGCTGATCCTCAATTGCTCACTGTTTTTAGGCTGCCCAGACCGTTTGTCAGTCACATTTTTCTGGGGTGATCGGCGGCCATTTTGTGTCTTGTGGTGCGCCAGCACAAGCTGCGACCAAGTGCATTTAACCCTCAATGGTGTGGTTGTTTTTTGGCTAAAGCCTACATCAGGGTGAAGCTGTCACACCAAGTGCATTTAACCAGCAATAGTCTGTTCATTTTTTGGCCATATACAAAATCAGGGGCAAGCTGCGCCTGTCACCAAGTGCATTTAACCCTCAATGGTGTGGTTGTTTTTTGGCTAAAGCCTACATCAGGGTGAAGCTGTCACACCAAGTGCATTTAACCAGCAATAGTCTGTTCATTTTTTGGCCATATACTAAATCAGGGGCAAGCTGCGCCTGTCACCAAGTGCATTTAACCCTCAATGGTGTGGTTGTTTTTTGGCTAAAGCCTACATCAGGGTGAAGCTGTCACACCAAGTGCATTTAACCAGCAATAGTCTGTTTATTTTTTGGCCATATCCCAGTCTAATTCTGTCACTAAATCCATACCGGTCACCCAGCGCCTAAATACTAGGCCTCAAATTTATATCCCGCTAAATCTGTCCTTAGTGCTGTAGCTGGGCGAGTTATTTAGTGTCCGTTCAAGCACATTTCTTGTTCTGGGTTGAAATACAATTCCCAATTTAGCAATTTCATAATTTAGTGGTTTCTGCTATATCAGAGCTATTTGAAATCTATCCCTAAAAGGGTATATAATATTCAAGGTGCACATTGGGTCATTCAGAATAACTTCACACACACCCGCTACTGTGTATTTCCAAGTCTAATTCTGGCACTAAACCCATACCTGTCACCCAGCGCCTAAATACTAGGCCTCAAATTTATATCCCGCTAAATCTGTCCCTAGTGCTGTAGCTGGGCGAGTTATTTAGTGTCCGTTCAAGCACATTTCTTGTTCTGGGTTGAAATACAATTCCCAATTTAGCAATTTCATAATTTAGTGGTTTCTGCTATATCAGAGCTATTTGAAATCTATCCCTAAAAGGGTATATAATATTCAAGGTGCACATTGGGTCATTCAGAATAACTTCACACACACCCGCTACTGTGTATTTCCAAGTCTAATTCTGGCACTAAACCCATACCTGTCACCCAGCGCCTAAATACTAGGCCTCAAATTTATATCCCGCTAAATCTGTCCTTAGTGCTGTAGCTGGGCGAGTTATTTAGTGTCCGTTCAAGCACATTTCTTGTTCTGGGTTGAAATACAATTCCCAATTTAGCAATTTCATAATTTAGTGGTTTCTGCTATATCAGAGCTATTTGAAATCTATCCCTAAAAGGGTATATAATATTCAAGGTGCACATTGGGTCATTCAGAATAACTTCACACACACCCGCTACTGTGTATTTCCAAGTCTAATTCTGGCACTAAACCCATACCTGTCACCCAGCGCCTAAATACTAGGCCTCAAATTTATATCCCGCTAAATCTGTCCTTAGTGCTGTAGCTGGGCGAGTTATTTAGTGTCCGTTCAAGCACATTTCTTGTTCTGGGTTGAAATACAATTCCCAATTTAGCAATTTCATAATTTAGTGGTTTCTGCTATATCAGAGCTATTTGAAATCTATCCCTAAAAGGGTATATAATATTCAAGGTGCACATTGGGTCATTCAGAATAACTTCACACACACCCGCTACTGTGTATTTCCAAGTCTAATTCTGGCACTAAACCCATACCTGTCACCCAGCGCCTAAATACTAGGCCTCAAATTTATATCCCGCTAAATCTGTCCTTAGTGCTGTAGCTGGGCGAGTTATTTAGTGTCCGTTCAAGCACATTTCTTGTTCTGGGTTGAAATACAATTCCCAATTTAGCAATTTCATAATTTAGTGGTTTCTGCTATATCAGAGCTATTTGAAATCTATCCCTAAAAGGGTATATAATATTCAAGGTGCACATTGGGTCATTCAGAATAACTTCACACACACCCGCTACTGTGTATTTCCAAGTCTAATTCTGGCACTAAACCCATACCTGTCACCCAGCGCCTAAATACTAGGCCTCAAATTTATATCCCGCTAAATCTGTCCCTAGTGCTGTAGCTGGGCGAGTTATTTAGTGTCCGTTCAAGCACATTTCTTGTTCTGGGTTGAAATACAATTCCCAATTTAGCAATTTCATAATTTAGTGGTTTCTGCTATATCAGAGCTATTTGAAATCTATCCCTAAAAGGGTATATAATATTCAAGGTGCACATAGGGTCATTCAGAATAACTTCACACACCCGCTACTGTGCATTTCCAAATCTAATTCTGTCACTAAACCCATACCTGTCACCCAGCGCCTAAATACTAGGCCTCAAATTTATATCCCGCTAAATCTCTCGTTACCGCTGTCCTGTTGTGGCTGGGAAAGTTATTTAGTGTCCGTCAAAGCACATTTTTTGTTCTGGGTTGAAATACAATTCCCAATTTAGCAATTTCATAATTTAGTCGTTTCTGCTATATCAGAGCTATTTGAAATCTATCCCTAAAAGGGTAGATCATATTGAAGGTGCACATAGGGTCATTCAGAATAACTTCACACACACGCTTCTGTGCATTTCCAAGTCTAATTCTGTCACTAAATCCATACCGGTCACCCAGCGCCTAAATACTAGGCCTCAAATTTATATCCCGCTGAATTTGAATACAATACATTGGGCCAAATAATATATTTGTTGTTGTGGTGAACCATAACAATGAGAAAAACATCTAGTAAGGGACGCGGATGTGGACATGGTCGTGGTGGTGTTAGTGGACCCTCTGGTGCTGGGAGAGGACGTGGCCGTTCTGCCACATCCACACGTCCTAGTGTACCAACTACCTCAGGTCCCAGTAGCCGCCAGAATTTACAGCGATATATGGTGGGGCCCAATGCCGTTCTAAGGATGGTAAGGCCTGAGCAGGTACAGGCATTAGTCAATTGGGTGGCCGACAGTGGATCCAGCACGTTCACATTATCTCCCACCCAGTCTTCTGCAGAAAGCGCACAGATGGCGCCTGAAAACCAACCCCATCAGTCTGTCACATCACCCCCATGCATACCAGGGAAACTGTCTCAGCCTCAAGTTATGCAGCAGTCTCTTATGCTGTTTAAAGACTCCGCTGGTAGGGTTTCCCAAGGGCATCCACCTAGCCCTTCCCCAGCGGTGAAAGACATAGAATGCACTGACGCACAACCACTTATGTTTCCTGATGATGAGGACATGGGAATACCACCTCAGCATGTCTCTGATGATGACGAAACACAGGTGCCAACTGCTGCGTCTTTCTGCAGTGTGCAGACTGAACAGGAGGTCAGGGATCAAGACTGGGTGGAAGACGATGCAGGGGACGATGAGGTCCTAGACCCCACATGGAATGAAGGTCGTGCCACTGACTTTCACAGTTCGGAGGAAGAGGCAGTGGTGAGACCGAGCCAACAGCGTAGCAAAAGAGGGAGCAGTGGGCAAAAGCAGAACACCCGCCGCCAAGAGACTCCGCCTGCTACTGACCGCCGCCATCTGGGACCGAGCACCCCAAAGGCAGCTTCAAGGAGTTCCCTGGCATGGCACTTCTTCAAACAATGTGCTGACGACAAGACCCGAGTGGTTTGCACGCTGTGCCATCAGAGCCTGAAGCGAGGCATTAACGTTCTGAACCTGAGCACAACCTGCATGACCAGGCACCTGCATGCAAAGCATGAACTGCAGTGGAGTAAACACCTTAAAACCAAGGAAGTCACTCAGGCTCCCCCTGCTACCTCTTCTGCTGCTGCCGCCTCGGCCTATTCTGCTGCTGCCGCCTCGGCCTCTTCCTCCGCCTCTGGAGGAACGTTGGCACCTGCCGCCCAGCAAACAGGGGATGTACCACCAACACCACCACCACCACCTCCGTCACCAAGCGTCTCAACCATGTCACACGCCAGCGTTCAGCTCTCCATCTCACAAACATTTGATAGAAAGCGTAAATTCCCACCTAGCCACCCTCGATCCCTGGCCCTGAATGCCAGCATTTCTAAACTACTGGCCTATGAAATGCTGTCATTTAGGCTGGTGGACACAGACAGCTTCAAACAGCTCATGTCGCTTGCTGTCCCACAGTATGTTGTTCCCAGCCGGCACTACTTCTCCAAGAGAGCCGTGCCTTCCCTGCACAACCAAGTATCCGATAAAATCAAGTGTGCACTGCGCAACGCCATCTGTGGCAAGGTCCACCTAACCACAGATACGTGGACCAGTAAGCACGGCCAGGGACGCTATATCTCCCTAACTGCACACTGGGTAAATGTAGTGGCAGCTGGGCCCCAGGCGGAGAGCTGTTTGGCGCACGTCCTTCCGCCGCCAAGGATCGCAGGGCAACATTCTTTGCCTCCTGTTGCCACCTCCTCCTTCTCGGCTTCCTCCTCCTCTTCTTCCACCTGCTCATCCAGTCAGCCACACACCTTCACCACCAACTTCAGCACAGCCCGGGGTAAACGTCAGCAGGCCATTCTGAAACTCATATGTTTGGGGGACAGGCCCCACACCGCACAGGAGTTGTGGCGGGGTATAGAACAACAGACCGACGAGTGGTTGCTGCCGGTGAGCCTCAAGCCCGGCCTGGTGGTGTGTGATAATGGGCGAAATCTCGTTGCAGCTCTGGGACTAGCCAATTTGACGCACATCCCTTGCTTGGCGCATGTGCTGAATTTGGTGGTGCAGAAGTTCATTCACAACTACCCCGACATGTCAGAGCTGCTGCATAAAGTGCGGGCCGTCTGTTCGCGCTTCCGGCGTTCACATCCTGCTGCTGCTCGCCTGTCTGCGCTACAGCGTAACTTCGGCCTTCCCGCTCACCGCCTCATATGCGACGTGCCCACCAGGTGGAACTCCACCTTGCACATGCTGGACAGACTGTGCGAGCAGCAGCAGGCCATAGTGGAGTTTCAGCTGCAGCACGCACGGGTCAGTCGCACTACAGAACAGCACCACTTCACCACCAATGACTGGGCCTCCATGCGAGACCTGTGTGCCCTGTTGCGCTGTTTCGAGTACTCCACCAACATGGCCAGTGGCGATGACACCGTTATCAGCGTTACAATACCACTTCTATGTCTCCTTGAGAAAACACTTAGGGCGATGATGGAAGAGGAGGTGGCCCAGGAGGAGGAGGAGGAGGAGGAGGAGGAAGAGGGGTCATTTTTAGCACTTTCAGGCCAGTCTCTTCGAAGTGACTCAGAGGGAGGTTTTTGGCAACAGCAGAGGCCAGGTACAAATGTGGCCAGCCAGGGCCCACTACTGGAGGACGAGGAGGACGAGGATGAGGAGGAGGTGGAGGAGGATGAGGATGAAGCATGGTCACAGCGGGGTGGCACCCAACGCAGCTCGGGTCCATCACTGGTGCGTGGCTGGGGGGAAAGGCAGGACGATGACGATACGCCTCCCACAGAGGACAGCTTGTCCTTACCCCTGGGCAGCCTGGCACACATGAGCGACTACATGCTGCAGTGCCTGCGCAACGACAGCAGAGTTGCCCACATTTTAACCTGTGCGGACTACTGGGTTGCCACCCTGCTGGATCCACGCTACAAAGACAATGTGCCCACCTTACTTCCTGCACTGGAGCGTGATAGGAAGATGCGCGAGTACAAGCGCACGTTGGTAGACGCGCTACTGAGAGCATTCCCAAATGTCACAGGGGAACAAGTGGAAGCCCAAGGCCAAGGCAGAGGAGGAGCAAGAGGTCGCCAAGGCAGCTGTGTCACTGGCCAGCTCCTCTGAGGGCAGGGTTAGCATGGCAGAGATGTGGAAAACTTTTGTCAACACGCCACAGCTAACTGCACCACCACCTGATACGCAACGTGTTAGCAGGAGGCAACATTTCACTAACATGGTGGAACAGTACGTGTGCACACCCCTCCACGTACTGACTGATGGTTCGGCCCCATTCAACTTCTGGGTCTCTAAATTGTCCACGTGGCCAGAGCTAGCCTTTTATGCCTTGGAGGTGCTGGCCTGCCCGGCAGCCAGCGTTTTGTCTGAACGTGTATTCAGCACGGCAGGGGGCGTCATTACAGACAAACGCAGCCGCCTGTCTACAGCCAATGTGGACAAGCTGACGTTCATAAAAATGAACCAGGCATGGATCCCACAGGACCTGTCCGTCCCTTGTCCAGATTAGACATTAACTACCTCCCCATAACCATATATTATTGGACTCCAGGGCACTTCCTCATTCAATCCTATTTTTATTTTCATTTTACCATTATATTGCGAGGCTACCCAAAGTTGAATGAACCTCTCCTCTGCCTGTGTGCTAGGCCTAAATATATGCCAATGGACTGTTGCAGTGGTGGCTGACGTGAAGCCTCATTCTCTGCTATGACATGCAGACTGATTCTCTGCTGACATGAAGACAGATTCTCTGTTACGGGACCTCCCTCCTCTGCCTGGGTGCTGGGCCTAAATATATGCCAATGGACTGTTGCAGTGGTGGCTGACATGAAGCCTGATTCTCTGCTATGACATGCAGACTAATTCTCTGCTGACATGAAGCCAGATTGTCTGTTACGGGACCTCTCTCCTCTGCCTGGGTGCTGGGCCTAAATTTATGACAATGGACTGTTGCAGTGGTGGCTGACGTGAAGCCTGATTCTCTGCTATGACATGCAGACTGATTCTCTGCTGACATGAAGCCAGATTGTCTGTTACGGGACCTCTCTGCTCTGCCTGTGTGCTAGGCCTAAATATATGCCAATGGACTGTTGCAGTGGTGGCTGACGTGAAGCCTCATTCTCTGCTATGACATGCAGACTGATTCTCTGCTGACATGAAGCCAGATTGTCTGTTACGGGACCTCTCTGCTCTGCCTGTGTGCTAGGCCTAAATATATGCCAATGGACTGTTGCAGTGGTGGCTGACGTGAAGCCTGATTCTCTGCTATGACATGCAGACTGATTCTCTGCTGACATGAAGCCAGATTGTCTGTTACGGGACCTCTCTGCTCTGCCTGTGTGCTAGGCCTAAATATATGCCAATGGACTGTTGCAGTGGTGGCTGACGTGAAGCCTCATTCTCTGCTATGACATGCAGACTGATTCTCTGCTGACATGAAGACAGATTCTCTGTTACGGGACCTCCCTCCTCTGCCTGGGTGCTGGGCCTAAATATATGCCAATGGACTGTTGCAGTGGTGGCTGACATGAAGCCTGATTCTCTGCTATGACATGCAGACTAATTCTCTGCTGACATGAAGCCAGATTGTCTGTTACGGGACCTCTCTCCTCTGCCTGGGTGCTGGGCCTAAATTTATGACAATGGACTGTTGCAGTGGTGGCTGACGTGAAGCCTGATTCTCTGCTATGACATGCAGACTGATTCTCTGCTGACATGAAGCCAGATTGTCTGTTACGGGACCTCTCTGCTCTGCCTGTGTGCTAGGCCTAAATATATGCCAATGGACTGTTGCAGTGGTGGCTGACGTGAAGCCTCATTCTCTGCTATGACATGCAGACTGATTCTCTGCTGACATGAAGCCAGATTGTCTGTTACGGGACCTCTCTGCTCTGCCTGTGTGCTAGGCCTAAATATATGCCAATGGACTGTTGCAGTGGTGGGTGACGTGAAGCCTCATTCTCTGCTATGACATGCAGACTGATTCTCTGCTGACATGAAGCCAGATTCTCTGTTACGGGACCTCTCTCCTCTGCCTGTGTGTGTGCTGGGCCTAAATATATGCCAATGGACTGTTGCAGTGGTGGCTGACGTGAAGCCTGATTCTCTGCTATGACATGCAGACTGATTCTCTGCTGACATGAAGCCAGATTGTCTGTTACGGGACCTCTCTCCTCTGCCTGTGTGTGTGCTGGGCCTAAATATATGCCAATGGACTGTTGCAGTGGTGGCTGACGTGAAGCCTCATTCTCTGCTATGACATGCAGACTAATTCTCTGCTGACATGAAGACAGATTCTCTGTTACGGGACCTCTCTCCTCTGCCTGGGTGCCGGGGCCTAAATATCTGAGAATGGACTGTTCCAGTGGTGGGTGACGGGAAGCCAGATTCTCTGCTATGGAACCTCTCTCCAATTGATTTTGGTTAATTTTTATTTATTTAATTTTTATTTTAATTCATTTCCCTATCCACATTTGTTTGCAGGGGATTTACCTACATGTTGCTGCCTTTTGCAGCCCTCTAGCTCTTTCCTGGGCTGTTTTACAGCCTTTTTAGTGCCGAAAAGTTCGGGTCCCCATTGACTTCAATGGGGTTCGGGTTCGGGACGAAGTTCGGATCGGGTTCGGATCCCGAACCCGAACATTTCCGGGATGTTCGGCCGAACTTCTCGAACCCGAACATCCAGGTGTTCGCTCAACTCTAGAGAAAATGCAATTCTGACAAAGGTTTTTATTTATTTTTTATGCCATACACTATGCGATAAAATTGACCTGTTATCTTTATTCTCCAGATCAGTATAGTTACAACGATACCACACTTATAATTTTTCTTGCGTTTAATACTGGAAAAAAAAATTTAAGCTTTGAAAAAAAAAGTATGTATCACAGTTATGTGTACAGGGCTGTCTGAGGAGTAATTTTTTGCGGGCTGATCTTTACTTTTCAGTGATACCAATTTGAAGTGTGTGCGACTTTTTGATCACTTTTTAAAAAAAATATTGGGGAGTTGAAGTGACAATGGCAAATTTGCTTTTTTTTTTTTCTTCCCCGTCACACCATTTGCTGTGTGCTATTAATATTGCTATATTTTAATTGTATGGGCATTTCGCACGCAGTGATGCCCATTATGTTTATTTTTTTATTGGTTAAGTATTTTTATTTTAAGAAAAGGGGGATGATTTGAACTTTATATGTTTTTATTTTTTTATATTTGTGAAAACTTAGACTTTTTTAACTTTTTTAAGTCATCCTGGGTGACTATAACTAGCAATCATTAGATTGCCTATTGTATTCACACTTAATTTTCAATATAACAATACAGTGCTGCCGCCTTGTAGCCTGTATTAGTATATTCATCTAATAGACTCTAAAGCCTGCTTGAGGTTTCGGTCTATTTGAGCAATGTAACAGGTTCCCTGATCTCAGCCAGGGAACGCTGTTACTAGAGCGGAAGCACGCGGCTTCCACTTTCGGGACTGTTCTGATGCCGTGGTCACATTTGACTAAGGGATCTGAGAGGGAAAATGTATGCCCGCTGCGCGTGTGAGCGGGCACCATGTTTAGAGACTGGACTTCTGCCGTACCTGTACGGTGGAGGTCCTCAAGGGGTTAAAAGGTGAAGCAGAAGAGCAAAAATTTATTCAAACATTTAAAAAAAAAAAGAGTGACAAGATATAAAAAAATCCTAGGAGTCATTTGATTCAGGTACAATCAATTCAGCCACAAATAAAAAAAAAAAATTAAACTTGAAGAATCTGACATGAAACAAATTTCTAAAAGTTTGCTCATCTGTAATTTAAACCCACTGCTGACTGGAATCTGTATGTAATGCAATAGTCTTTTCCTGCCTGCTTCAGTGTTCCTTCATTGATCCTCTTAGGATATGCACCTATGTTTTTTACTTAGTTCTAAATCTAGTTTAAAAAAAAAAAATATGTCAATACAAAGCAGAGGAGTGGGCTTGAATTATTGCAGCCCTTTACTTCCTCCTCACTGAAAGTTATAGATATATCTAAAATAACTTGAATAGGCAATGTAAGAATGAGATATGGCAAGTGTGTAGCTAGCAGGTATGTAGACAGTGACCAGGACTCAGCTGCAGCTCTATTATTTTTGTAACATAGTAGACAGTAATAACCTTCCATCGGCAAATTAGGAAAGAGAGGTTTCCCACTTTCTAGATATTGATAAGATGAGCGAAGTTTATAAAAATTTGATTTGGCAGCTTCGCCGAAATGTGACAGGAAATTCGATTTGTTATGAATTGATTTGTCACAAATCGCTATAATTCAGGTATACCCAGGCCAATCTGCCTAAGGGTGTAGAATGGTTTTTGGGCACCATTTTGTACTTCAAGAGACCCTGACATACCCCTACAGTGGAAACGCTCAAAAGGTGACCCCATTTTGGAAACTACACCCCTCAAAGAATATATTAAGTGGTGTACTAAGCACTTTGACTCCATAAGCATTTTACGGAATTTGTAAACACTTGGCTGTGAAAATGTTAAGTTTCATTTCTTCCAATAAAATGTTGTTTTAGCCACAATTTTTTCATTTTCACAAGAAGTAACAGGAGGAAAAGTCCCCATAATTTGTTACCCATTTTCTCCTAAATATGGCAACACCCCATATGTGGTCGTAATCTGCTGTGGCGGCCTATGGCAGGACTCAGAAAGGAAGGAGCGCCATATGGCTTTTGCAGCGCAGATTTTGATGGATTGGTTTACGGGTGCCATTGGTTTTTATTTTTTGAGTGATTCTCTTATGTGGGGGTTCATTATTTGTGGGATGAGGTGACATTTTCATTGGTACCATTTTGGGGTATATATGACTTTTTGATCAATCGATATTATGCATTTTGTAAGGCGAGGTGACAAAAAATGACTGTTCTGGCAAAGTTTTCATTTATTTTATTTTTACAGTGTTCACCTGACAGAGTATATCATGTGATATTTTCATAGAGCAGGTTTTTACGGACGTGGCAATACTCAATGTGTCTATTGTTTTTATTTTCATTAGGTTTTACATAGTAGCATAAAATCTTGTTTTTGTGTTTCCATGTTCTGAGAGACATATTTATTTTTATTTTTCTGGCGATTGTCTTAGGTTTGGGGCATATTTTTTGCATACAACTTTTTGATCACTTGGTATTGCACATTTTGTGAAGCAAGGTTTTGGCACAGTTTTTATTTTTTTACAGCATTGACCTAAGGTGGCATTTCATGTGACATTTTTATAAAGCAGGTTGTTACGGATGCGGTGATACCCCGTCTTATTTTTTTTGTTTGTTAATTTGTACGCAGTAAAAGCATTTTTGAACAAAATAAAATCTTGTTGCCATGTTCTGAGAGCCATAATTTTTTTTTAACTTTTCTGGCAATTGTCTTAGGTGGGGGCATATTTTTTGCAGGATGAGATGATGGTTTTATTGGCACCATTTTGAAGTACATATGCTTTTTGATCACTTGGTATTACACTTTTTGTGAGGCAAGGTGACAAAAATTAGCTTTTTTTTATTTTTTGTTGTTTTTTTTCACAGCGTTCACCTTACAGGGTGGATCATGTGATATTTTTATAGAGCCGGTCGATATGGACGCGGCGATGCCTAATATATGTACTTTTCTTTTTATTTCATCTTTTTTTTTTTTTTTTTATAACTTAATTATGGGAAAAGGGTGCTTTTTTATTATGTAAAACACTTTTTTTTTTACTTTTTTATTACTTAATTTTTTGTCCCACTATGGGACTTCAGCTTTTGGGGGTCTGATCCCCTGTACAATGCATTACAATATATCTGTATTGTAATGCATTGGCTGTAAGTGTATTACACAGTGTAATACACTTACAGCCTGCTTGCCTGTAAGACCCAGGGGGCTGGGTCTCACAGGCTTCTATGGAAGACAACACGGTGCCTATGGAAGTCATTGGGCTGCCTTCCCAACCATCGGGTCCCCATCACCAAAGTGCACATACCACTGTCAGCGCTGACCGTGGCACAGCTAGCTCATACAGCAGGGTGAGGGCTAACAGGAACAGCCGGACCCCTGCCGCTGATCGGGCGCACGCAGCTCCTTCACCCACCCGATCAGTGCTCCATAGCTGTACGGCACTTGGATTTAAGTCACAGTCCGCAGCACCGTACAGCTACGGCGCTGGTACCCTACGGTTAACAGATTATTGGAATTGGTATTATATAGTACACAGTAAACGCTGATGATGTATTCTCTGCTATAAACAAATATTTGTTATACAGAAGGAAGGTTTTCAGCCCTGATAGTGACTGGTTTCCAAAAGTCCTTATAGTATCTAGCTAAGACAACTGCAAAATGAGCCCAACATCAGTCATTTTTCAAAAGTTTTTAGTATTGATCAGGTCTGTTTCCACAGTATATTATGACAACATGGGCAGGAAATTATCTTTGTAACGGTACAATGTCACCATACCTTCTGCTTCTTTGGTATTCATCTTTTAGTACAGTGCCTGATATTTCACATAGTTATTATCAGTATTCCCATTTTATAGACAAATAGCAAAAATGTATATGTATTAATATTCCATGCCATAGCTGGACTAAATCCTCAAACATACTGTTCTGACCTTTTATCCAATACCTTTTGCTTTTTTCAAGGTCACCTTACTTTTTCCTTTGATAGCAGCCTTACATGGATCTGTAAATGTGTCAAGAAATACTGAATGTGTGAGGACAGCCAGAGTGGTGCTCAATTATAGAACATCTGTTAAAGTGTGTTCAAGGCTCTGATTGAAGGCGTTTCAAACATTTGGAATCCAATGAACATCTCAGAACTTTGTCTGACAAGGCAGTTTGGCAGCTGCGATAAAAAGATTTATGGATGTCACCTGCGTATAGTACAAAATCTTTCTATTTGTTGAATCTGTAGAAAGTCATCAGATTCCATTAATAGAAAACACAAGGAACTAAAGAAAACTTTTGACGTGTCCTATATCTTATAGACTCTGATAAAAGTTTTATCCAGAAATAGTCTTTTGTGACTGTGTACTATGCAGGAGAAAGATAATTAAATAGGAAGAGTGCAATTTTTGATTAAGAGAAGGTTAACCTTATATTATAGCTTGAAAAGCCTGTTTGTACGGAAGTTCTCTAATATACACAAATACAGTAGTCGCTGTTGTAAAAGAATATACCCATTGGCTGTTCTCTATGGTGTTTGACTATGTAACTTTTGCATGTCAGTGCTGTAAAAGAGTAATCAACAGAGACCCAATGTTTCCATCTCTTCTTTGGTTTCCCAATGAAAATGCTTATTTTGTTTAGCTCCAACATTGTATGAATTCAATATTTCCATCAGCATCAATGTCTATGTCCAAGTGGAACAGCAGCATTTAAAATTAAGCTGTAATGTGACTGGTTGCCATAGACAGCTGCTCCACTGTTCCCATACTAATGGTGAGCACATCACTCAATAGTGATGTTAGCCTTTAAGAAAAATTTAACTTAAATTTTGAATTGTACATTTTTGTCTATTTATTTACATCTTTTAATACTGTCCAGCCCTCTGCCAAATGTTGTCCTCTCTTTGAAAACCACTATAATATCCAAGCCTGAAGACTGGCTATCAATATCTTATACCTGGAAGTGAAGGGATCCATATGTAAAAGGGCATTGTGAAGTTGGTAAGTGGGTTATACATTTTAAACATAATGTATACTAAGAAACATGTACAGTATAACATGTGGATGTATACTCCATGTCTTTTTTTCCCCCACAGTTGTTAAATTATGGGGTGTCCTTATTTTCACATTTATCTGAATGATGGCTGTTTTTTGGAAAATAAATGGTCAGACCTTCCATTATTCTGATATTGATGGCCTTTTCTAAGGATAAACCATTAATATTCTGAATCTGGAAGATCCCTTTAGGAAGCCAAACATTCCTGTGTTAATATCTGTTTGCCTAATTGCCTCTGTATTATGGTCATATTGTGGCAAAAAATAATGCTGGCCATAGATGTAACATAAAGCAACTCATTTTAATAGTTTATTCTGATGGTGTGTAATTAATTGATCATTGTGATAACTACCAACAATTTGGTTTGTCATGTTAAATATTTTTCCCCAATCATCTTCATGTCAGCGCACCTGAGATTGCCTGACCTGAAGGGACAGGAAAAACACACCGAGATGTTAAAAGACCCTTCACTAACATCCACCTTTCATGTTTCTTGTCTGCAATTTAACAGGGCAGGTACATTTCCAGATTGAGATAGCAGCAGGGTTAGTAACCTTGAGGACTCCTTGTGGGGTTATGTAGGGCAGGTTGTGGCTTCTACTTCACAAGTTTTTTTTTTTGGTGGATAACAGGCTGAACTAGATGGACAGAGATAGATGTCTTTTTTCTGCCTTATAAACTATGTTATAAACTGTTACCACTCCTTAGTAGTGGGTCCAGCCACATAGATCCAGCACAATCAGGTGGCTGGTGGTCAGTATGTCTGTAAATCTTACCTCTGCTGTATACATATGTTGCAGGACTACAGTGCAATGGCAATACTCCAAGTGGGAGAGTAAAGTGGACACGTTGGACTAAAGCAGGTACAGCTGTCCTGTCTCATCATGGAATTTAGGTCACTGGCCCGATTCTGTGGAGCAGATGTCGAACCCAGGCCCTGTAACTAATTGGCATTATCCTATGCAGTGTTAGTCTTATAAAAATAATAGGCAAAGTCATGGCTTATCCAATCCCTCCTGACCTCTGCACAGCATGCCTAGAAAAATCCAATCCCATCAGAAGTCGATGAGGTCCCCTCCTGTCTATTGTGTCTATTGCCCAAGTGGTTGCACTCAGAGAACAGGTAGTCTCAATATATTTTAGGGCTAGTGGCCAATGTGAAAGCAGAAATATTTTAGAATTTTCTAAAATATAGACATGGAAAAATTAAAAACATAAAATATTCTAAAGAAAATATGATTAACATAGAAGCTTGATTTAAACAATAGGTCATTTTCTAAGGATACATTCCTTTTAATGGTTTATCACATGTGTTCACCTGTGAAGGAAATTAAGATCTTGTTAAATAACAAAAGTTAAGAAAGAATTGTCTGTAGACCTGTGGGGTTATTTACCAACAGTAATACATCTATATTAGGCGTATTTCTGGCGCAGATTGCGCCGCAAAGGTTATTTACATCACAATCTGCGACTTTTGCTCGCTCACACGAAGTCTAAAAAAATGGGCGTGGTGTGGGTGGAGGAAGAGGACTGACCAGCAGGCCCATCTCATTCATTTTCTATGCCTGTGTTAGGTGTAGATAACGGTCTAAATCTATGTCAGCAAAGGAGCTAGCGTAGATATAGAAGCAGCAGTGGATCCGGCAAAGTTATGTAGAGCCCGGCGCCAGCATAGGGGTTTATTAAGATGGTCGTCTGAAACACTGGTCTTAATAAATTACCCACCCAGTGTCTTGTATGTCGCCTATGGAGCGCTGATTGGTTCTCGCAGATAGAATCTCGAAATAGGTTTTTAACAGGATTAGGCTAGTCTATTGGAACTTGAAGCGTCAAACCGAAAAATATACACAGTACACCAAAGAGTAAGTAGTCTCTATACATAGGAAAAAAAAGGCACTAATGGATCCCCAAGCTGTTGGGTGCTCACCTGATGTGGACTACAGCATGTAGCTCACACTTCCCAACAATTGAGAGTTGAATACACATAGAAGTAAAATTAAAGCAGACTTTTCTGCTATACAGCATGTCGCATAATTTTTTTGCTTACCAAAATTCCCAACCAAACCTTTTGACCCCAGGCCTTTAGAACAAAATCCACAGGAACATCCAAACAGATTGGAACAACTTGTCAAAAGGGAAACCTGTTGGATCTTTAAAATTAGGCAACCTCTTCCCCAAAGATCAAAATTAATGAATTGAGAATATCTAGGTAGGTCTAGCTATCTTACAATTAGTATTCCTTCTACTAGTATTATTTCTGCTTCTACGATGTTTGCGGTGCATGTTTCTGGTTCAGAGATTTTACTCACACCTTTCCCCTATATTTTGTAATCTCTGTATATCCATTTATTGGATCAAGTTTAGATCATGTCCCCCGGGGCACAAATTTCACTTGACACAAAAGAAGTATATGTCTCTTGCCAATATTTTTAGTAATAGTTACTGATGGATGTACATTAAAGGGGTTGTCTCACTTCAGCAAATGACATTTATCATGTAGACAAAATGAATACAAGGCACCTACTAATTAATGTATTGTGACTGTCCATATCGTTTCCCTTACTGGCTGGATTTATTTTTCCATCAGATTATAC
This sequence comes from Bufo gargarizans, assembly GCF_014858855.1. Lineage (NCBI taxonomy): Eukaryota > Metazoa > Chordata > Amphibia > Anura > Bufonidae > Bufo > Bufo gargarizans. The sequence continues at coordinate 23,775 of NW_025334121.1, read as the reverse complement.
ACTGCTTGTTTCCATGGTTACGACCACCTTACAATCCAACAGTGGTAGTTGTGCTTGCACGTTATAGTAAAAATTGCCGGCCTATTTGGTGTCTGGGACCCTGGAAGCGCAAGTGCTTTTTCCTCTAGTGTGCAAGCATGACCACCACTAATGGATTGCAGGGTGGTCGTAACCAGGGTCAGACACAGACAGCAGAGGGCCCCTGTGCAAAGAATGTGACTGGTACCCCCCTCCCCAAATCACACATACAGACATAAACATATAAAATACGTGCATAATCCTGGAACACCAGAGAGCATATAAGGCAGTGTTTCCCAACCAGTGTGCCTCCAGCTGTTGTAAAACTACACCTCCCAGCATGCCTGCACAGCCAAAGGCTGTCCGGGCATGCTGGGAGTTGTAGTTTTACAACAGCTGGAGGCACACTGGTTGGGAAAACACTGATATAAGGATTAGGAGTGCAGCGCTGGCCCAAGAAGCAACATTTAATAAGTTCGGTACCAATGAAAAGGGGGAAAATGAAAAAAAAATAGATACAGTGACCCATTTCAGGATGCACATTGCTTTTGGCCAACAATGTGTAGTGTAACCAAGGATCATAGCAGCACAATGGTGCGATGCATTGTGACCTTTAAGTTTCTTACAATCACAATCAGAAAGTCGCAAGAAATTCAGCAGGTTGTATTTTCTGCTGACTGTCGGGTCACGCCCCCATTTACTTTTACTAGTTGTGGTGTAGCATAGTGTTGCTTCAGTCTTTGGCTGCACAATGCATGTTGCTGCCACAGCCACCTTGTGGTGCCAGCCTAAGGGACCATTTAGACGGCCATATGTGTTTTGCAGTTCACAAATTGCGAATACACAAAACACGTGTGTCCTATGATAGAAAATGCCTGTTCTTGTCCGCAATTGCCGGCACATGGCTTCACAGTGTGGGATTTTTATAACGTGTCAGCTGCTGACAATAGTGTTGCCATCTGTAGTGTTGCTCCCATCACCGAGCCCAGTGGGAGAAACGCCGTCAGAACCCACAAAGCCACACTTCCGGCGGTCCACGTCCTGCCTCTTCTCCTTCTCCTCTCTCCTCCCATTTGTCCTTCACTCCACCTTCCACCGTGACGTTGTCGCATTCACCTGGCAGAAAGCAGGCTTCTGTGGCCCAAATGTTTGAGCGTAAAAAGTTGATGATGCCGGATAACCGTCTTGCCAAAAGGCTGACCGGTGGCTTGTCGGAACTGCTAGCCCGCCGACTAATGCCATATAAACTGGTGGACTCTGAGGCCTTTAGAAAATTTGTAGCCCTTATCACACAGCAATGTAAGGTCCCCGGAAGGAAATATTAATCCCAGAAGGGCATCCCAGAGCTATATATTCAGTGGCAAGTGAATGTATCTCTGGCACACAGTGTCGGTGCCAAGATGGATACATCTGACCACAGACACGTGGTCTAGCAAACACGGGCAGGGAAGGTACATAACTTTTACTGCCCACTGGGTGATGGCCGTCAAGCAAGTAACCCATGGCTCCCGTGTGGATTTGGTGTTACCACCACGGATTGCATGCAGGCCTGCCTCTTCTTCTCCTCCTCCTGCTTTATCCTCCGTCTCCTCCTCGGCTGACTCTTCCTTTTCCACTGCTACCACCTCTTTCACTGCACCCCCCAAGCTCCCCAGAACCTATTTGATGTCCCAGGTGAGACATTGCCATGCTGTAGTGCCTGGAAGCCAAGAGCCATACCGGTCCTGCGCTGCTTTCAGCTCTGCGGTTACAAGCCGATCAGTGGCAAACCCCGCTCAATTTGACAGTTGGCAAAGTGGTGTGCAACAACAGTGCCATTCTGCTGAGCGTGCTGAAACAGGGCAAAATGACACAGGTGCCGTGCATGGCACACGTCCTGAACTTAGTCGTGCAGCGGTTCGTTGCCAAATAACCCGGAGTCCAGGAAGTCTTGCGGCAGGCCAGGAAAATTTCTGGCCATTTTAGATCTTACACGGCCATGGCTCGCCTTGCTGATGTTCAGTGGCGACACACCTTGCCCGTCAAAGGTCTGATTTATGACTGCCTGACGCGCTGGAACTCCATCTTGTATATGCTTGATAGGCTGCTCCAGCAGCAACATGCTGTTAACGACTTCCTGTACGCAGGACAGGTTCTGGGGAGCTTGGTTTCTTTTCACTGCGCCAGTGGCTGCTCATGCGAGACGCATGCAGACTTCTGCGGCCATTTGATGAGATAACTAAACTGGTAAGTCACAGGCAGGGGCTCCATCAGTGACATCATACCTTACGCCTTATTTCTGGAGCGTGCATGCGTCGTGTCATTGATAAAGCCGTCAAGGAGCAGGAGCTGGAAGATGAGGAAGTCGCAATGCTGAATGAATTCCCAGGTAGGGGCTACTCCATCTGAGACAAGTCAGCAGGAGTCTGAAGAGGAGTCAGAGGAGGATGGTGGCTGGGGGGAGGAGGAGGAGCAAGAAGAACAGGCTTTGAGGGGGACTTTAAACTTTTCAGGGATCCCTGTTGTCCGTGGCTGTGGGAAGGAGACCGGGGATGACATTCTCCTGGGCGACGAGCAGGATCCAGGGCTCTCCACCGCTTTCAATTTCGTGCAAATGGGTGCCTTCATGCTCCAGAGTTTGAAGAGGGACCCCCGTATAAAAAGCATAAAGGGCAAGGACCAGTAGTGGGTGGCAACGTACTTAGAACCGTGGTACAAACACAAAATGGTGGACATGTTACCACAGTTGGCTGGCAGAATGCAGCATTTCTAGGCCTTGCTGCGAGAGATGCTGCATTCTGCTGTTGCGGGCGCTGGCACAGGAATTTCCACCCATAGCAAAACAGGTGCGGGTACCAATCCTACCGTGCCTGCAAGAAGAGAGCGGTTTGAAGATGTGTTGGTCACTTCAGATATGAGATCATTCTTGCAGCCAACCCATCGACAGCCTCCCTCCGGATCCAGCCTCAGGGAACGCCTAGACCAATAGGTGTCCGAAAACATCGGGTTAACAGCCGATGTGGACGCTCTGAGAAGTGATGAACCCCTAGACTACTGGGTGTGCAGGCTTGACGTGTGGCCAGAGCTGGCACAATTTTCCATGGAACTCTTGGCTTGCCCCTCGTCGAGTGTCCTGTCCAAAAGGATGTTCAGCACAGCAGGGGGATCGTGACCGATAAGTGCACTCACCTAGATCACGATAGTGTGGACTACCTCACATTTCTAAAAATTAATGAGGCATGGATCTCGGAGGAATTCAACACCTGTGACAACAACATGTAATTGAATTTCCTTATGCCAGCCCACACATATCCGCCACCACACAGAACAAAGAATGGTCCTTGTCTTATGCATATACTGCGGCATAAAAGGCCTTTTCTGTCAGGTAAATGCCTAATTTGTGGGGCCTGTACTCCAGTGGCCTACAGTAAATTTTTTATCCAGTGACCGCCTAATGTACCTCCAGCCACATCATCACAAGTTCTTTTCTGTCAGGTGAATTCCTAATTTTTGGGGCCTGCACTGGCCTACAGTAAAATTTTTATCCAGTGACCGCCTAATGTACCTCCAGCCACATCATTAAAAGTTCTTTTCTGTCAGATGAATGCCTAATTTTTGGGGCCTGTACTTCTGTGGCCTAAAATAAAATTTATCTAGGTTCCAGCAGGGCACATTTTTAATGTTTCCCTTTAAGACGCATAAAAATGGACCCTGATTAAAATACATATTTTTTGTGGGAATTTTTGCCAATGATCCCCCTCTGGTATGTCACTGTCCATGTTGTTAGACTATTTGTGCACTTCTAGTAAGTATTTGCTGCTGCCAATATGACCTGAAGATTGTTTAAGTTTACCTGCCATTAAAGTCAATGGGGCCCGCCGTTCTCAAACATTTGATCACGAACGCACGTTCGCATTCGCAAACCGTCCCGGACGATGTTTGTCCATCACTAGTGGTCATGAACCTCCTCTATGTGTTTTTTATTTAGTTTCTTACGAGCACAAAAGTAATTCAAATAATTCAACACAAGGCAGCCAGTATCTTTATAGCTATCTAGATTTTATACATTTATATATTCTAGATACTCCAAAAAACAGTGTTGCAGTACATACAAACTAGGAGTTCTGAAAAGATAGACTAAAACCTATTTATACAATTTGCAATAACCTATTTATACAATTTGCAAGACATTTGACAATCAATTTGTAAAGGCTACAACGTCCTGGGGAAAGTCCCTCTGCAGGGTTTAAAGCATTGGTGCACAACCTGAGGGCCAAATGCGGCCCCCTAGAGCCATGGTTGGCGGCCCCGTCCTGCTGTGTTTATGCCCAGAGCGCCGCACAATTGCAGGATTACAGCTCCTGCACTGTAGCAGGAGCAGGACGGGTCCCCGGCTGTCAGAAACCGCAAAAAACATGAGGAGAAGGCAGAAGCAGTGTATCAGCGCTTCTGCCTTCTGCTCACACAGGTGAGTGGCGCGCTGTGCAGTGCAAACCCGGCAATCACCTGATCGCTGGGTGTCAGGGACAGAGGACTGCAGAGCCTCACCAGCTCTGCCCTGTACAAAGCCCCCCTCAACTGGCTTGTTTTTCCTGTAACTGGGGCTCCTTCGGATGCTCCAGTTACAGTGGAAATAGTGTAAAAAACTCTGTGTCCCCAAAGGTCTTTTATGGACCTTTTGGGGACAAATTAAGTGGCAAATATATATATTAACCTCTTCCGGACACATGACATACCGGTACGGCATGTTGTCCCGCTACTTAAGGACACATGACGTACCTTGGGTCAATGCGATCGCCGCAAACCGCAGGTCAATTCAGACCTGCGGTTTGCGGCTTTTACATGGTGCGGCGGCGGTGCCATCGGGTCCCCGTGGGGCTGTAGGGGGGGACCCGATGCCATGGAAGGCAGCGGGATGCCTTCCTAAGGAATCGGCGCTGCCTTCCTGCTGGATCTCACAGGCCGGAAGCTGTATGAGTAATACACACTGTATTACTCATACAGCCAATGCATTCCAATACAGAAGTATTGGAATGCATTGTAAAGGATTAGACCCCCAAACGTTGAAGTCCCCAGCGGGTGTATCATTGAAAACTGGGCAAAATAAGCTACATTCGCCGTATAAGACGCAGTGCTATTTCCCCCCCCCCACTTTTGGGGGGGAAAAAGTGCGTCTTATACAGCGAAAAATACGGTACCTAATTTTGAGACCACTGAGATTATATAATAGGAGGTCCAATAATTATAGATCCCTATTAGCAACATATGAATCATCTAAACCTCTCTCAATGGGGCAACAAATGAAAATGTGGTGCAGCCGAGGATATTGTCCAAAATTGATTTTGTTGGACCCCTAATAGCAGTTTGGATGAAGGTTTAGAAGATATCCACTAGGGAGGTAAGAGCATAGGGTCTTACATTACAGGTCCAAGGTTCCTGAGGCTGGGGGTCGTCCTTCTAAGGACGAGTGCCCCGACTACAGCCATTGAGGTATCCACACTCATTAGACTAGGCCAAGTAGGGTGAACATTTAGGGTGAGTAACTGGCCACATTAGTAGGCTCCTCCCCATGTACCCCTCCTATATATCAGGAAGCTAACTAGGCCTTATCTGCAAATATAGATTCTGTGCTCCCTCTCTAGTTAAGTGCAGTAGTTCACTACACTGTATTGTCTCATTTATTTTAGATGACACTATTAAAAGTTAAATATTAACCTTAATATAAAAAGGCACCCTCAGTTCAGCATATACCGTATTTTTCGCCCTATAAGACGCCCCGGCCCATAAGACGCACCTAGGTTTTTGGGGAGGAAAATAAGAAAAAAAATATTTTGAACCAAAAGGTGTGCTTTTGATGGTTTTTGAACTAATTGTGGTCTGTGGGTGACGCACTGTTATGGAGGATCTGTGGATGACACACTGTTATGGGGGATCTGTGAGTGACGCACTGTTATGGGGGATCTGTGGATGACGCACTGTTATGGGGGATCTGTGAGTGACGCACTGTTATGGGGGATCTGTGGGTGACGCACTGTTATGGGGGATCTGTGGGTGACGCACTGTTATGGGGGATCTGTGAGTGACGCACTGTTATGGGGATCTGTGGATGACGCACTGTTATGGGGGATCTGTGGGTGACGCACTGTTATGGGGGATCTGTGAGTGACGGACTGTTATGGGGATCTGTGGATGACGCACTGTTATGGGGATCTGTGGATGACGCACTGTTATGGGGGATCTGTGGGTGACGCACTGTTATGGGGGATCTGTGGGTGACACTTATGGGGGATCATCTCTGGATGGCACTGTTATGAGGATGAGGATCTGTGTATGACAGTTATGGGGGGGATCTGTGGATGACACATATATAGCATCTTATGCTATGTGTCATCCACAGATCCCCTCCATAAGTGTGGGGGTCGCATATGCTTTTATAATGGGGGTGGGGGTCACATCTGCTTTAATAATGACAGCGGGGCCCGTGCAGTGACTGTATTCTACTACACGGGCCCCGCTTACTGTATAATCATATCCCTAATAGTTAATCGTTGTATGCATGTAAAAGCATAATGAGCTTAATGAGCGCTGTGTATTACTTACAATTAGAAGCGCTCGCCGTTCGGAGCAGAGAGGAGGGAGGAGGCAGGCCGGGAGGATGGGCGCTGGCAGTGTGAGTCATACGTCATGCGCCCACGCCGCCTGCTTCATTCATAAAGTGGGCGGCGCAGGCGCGTGACGTATGACTCACACTGCCAGCGCCCGTCCTCCCGGCCTGCCTCTTCCCTCCTCTCTGCTCCGAACGGCGAGCGCTTCTAATTGTAAGTAATACACAGCGCTCATTAACGCTCATTATGCTTTTACATGCATACAACGATTAACTATTAGGGATATGATTATACAGTAAGCGGGGCCCGTGTAGTAGAATACAGTCACTGCATGGGCCCCGCTGTCATTATAAATGCAGATGCCGCCCCCAGCCCTTCCTCCCTCACAGCTGATACACCCGCCGCACGGCATCGCAGCGGGTGTATCATTGAAAACTGGGCAAAATAAGCTACATTCGCCGTATAAGACGCAGTGCTATTTTCCCCCCACTTTTGGGGGGGGGAAAGTGCGTCTTATACGGCGAAAAATACGGTACCTAATTTTGAGACCACTGAGATTATATAATAGGAGGTCCAATAATTATAGATCCCTATTAGCAACATATGAATCATCTAAACCTCTCTCAATGGGGCAACAAATGAAAATGTGGTGCAGCCGAGGATATTGTCCAAAATTGATTTTGTTGGACCCCTAATAGCAGTTTGGATGAAGGTTTAGAAGATATCCACTAGGGAGGTAAGAGCATAGGGTCTTACAGTACAGGTCCAAGGTTCCTGAGGCTGGGGGTCGTCCTTCTAAGGACGAGTGCCCCGACTACAGCCATTGAGGTATCCACACTCATTAGACTAGGCCAAGTAGGGTGAGCATTTAGGGTGAGTAACTGGCCACATTAGTAGGCTCCTCCCCATGTACCCCTCCTATATATCAGGAAGCTAACTAGGCCTTATCTGCAAACATAGATTCTGTGCTCCCTCTTTAGTTAAGTGCAGTAGTTCACTACACTGTATTGTCTCATTTATTTTAGACGACACTATTAAAAGTTAAATATTAACCTTAATATAAAAAGGCACCCTCAGTTCAGCATATACCTAATTTTGAGACCACTGAGATTATATAATAGGAGGTCCAATAATTACAGATCCCTATTAGCAACATATGATATACTTCAAATGGGACACGGTGTCAAAAAAACAGTCCAGCAAAAGCTGCCTTCCAAAAACCGTATGGCATTCCTTTCCTTCTGTGCCCTGCCGTGTGCCTGTACAGCGGTTTACGACCACATATGGGTTGTTTCTGTAAACTACAGAATCGGAGCCATAAATATTGAGTTTTGTTTGGCTGTTAAGCCTTGCTTTGTAACTGGAAAAAATGATTAAAATGGAAAATCTGCCAAAAAAGTGAAATTTTGAAATTGTATCTCTATTTTCCATGAATTCTTGTGGAACACCTAAAGGGTTAACAAAGTTTGTAAAAATCAGTTTAGAATACCTTGAGGGGTGTAGTTTCTAAAATGGGGTAATTTTTGGGTGGTTTCTATTATGTTAGCCTCACAAAGTGACTTCAGACAAAGATTTGCTTCTCAACTTCTAAACCTTGTAACATCCCCAAAAAATAAAATGTAATTCCCAAAATGAACCAAACATAAAGTAGACATATGGGGAATGTAAAGTAATAACTATTTTGTAGGTATTACTATGTATTATAGAAGTAGAGAAATTGAAACTTTGAAATTTGCTAATTTTTCAAAAATTTTGCCGAATTTGGTATTTTTTTTATAAATAAAAATGATTTTTTGTTTACTCCATTTTACCAGTGTCATGAAGTACAATATGTGATGAAAAAACAATCTCAGAATGGCCTGGATAAGTCAAAGCGTTTTAAAGTTATCAACACATAAAGTGACACTGGTCAGATTAGCAAAAAATGGCCTGGTCCTTAAGGTGAAAATGAGCCCGATCCTTAAGGAGTTAAAAGTAAAAAAAAATTGAAAACACAATAAAAAAAAATACAAATAAAAGGGAAAAAAGTGCAAAATAAAAAAAAGTCTGTGTCCCCCAGAGGTCTTTTAAAGAACTCTTGGTGGACATAGAGTGCTGCAAAAATATATAAAAAAAAGAAAGAAATTTTTTTTAGCAAAAAGATGTCAATAAATAAAATACAAGTAAAAGAAAACTATAAAAAGGAAAAAGTGCAAAATCTAGTTTCATTGTCATATTACATGGCAAAAATATATTTTTAAAAATAAATAATAAAGTGATGATAAAAAAATTACATAATAAATAAAATACTAATGAAAGGAAAATGTGCAAAATAAGCCGGTGTCCCCCAAAGGTCTTTTTGTAGCAGAAATATATATTTTTTTTTTAAAAGTTAAAAAAGAAAAAATTGTAAAATACATAAAAAAACGCCCACACCAACCAAAACCATTACAATTATCCCCCCCATTCATGTGAAACTATGCATATTGTATAATAAAACAATTCAACACATATAGGTAACTAATTATAATAATTTACATATTTAAATAATGAGCTATAGTTTGTACAATTTTTTATTTTAAAGTCATTTTTATTCATTTCCCCCTAATAAAACAAAAAATATATATCAAAAAGCCCTGTGTTATGTAATAAAAAGCTGCAAAAGTTTTGGTCGTCCAAAAAATTAAAAAAAAATACAAGTGTTTGAACCATGTGTGCTAAATCACAAAAAAGTGACTGGTCATTTCAGGCCTCGTCATTGAAGGGTTAACCAATATGTGCTTTCCCGGCTATTAAGGCCTCATACACACGATCGTACCTTTTCTTTTGGTCCGCAGGACACCAGCCATGTGTGTTCTGCATTTTGCAGGATGGAGTAACGAATGCGGACAGCACATGGAGTGATGTCAGCATCTCTTGTGTGGCCCCATTAAAGTGAATGGGTCCACATCCAAGCCACATGAAAAAAAAAAATGTGGCTCAGATGCGGACTAAAACAATGGCTGTGTGCGTGAGCACTCAGGGAAAATGCTTACTGGTTATTGCAGGGCACCTACAGTATATCTGGGGGTACAGGAAGTGGTAATAACCAGTGAGCGCCATCCTCTTCAGTGAAGTAGAGCGCTCATTTGTGAATAGGAGACAGGAAGGAAACGTCGCTACTTAAAGGAGTTTCCTAGTTATTATTATTTTTAACCAGTTCCTGCAGCATAGTCCCTGAAACAGAAGATTCCTACTTTCCTGCTCCGTGCTGCTCTCGCTGTCTCCATCTTCCTGTCTCGGAGCACCTCTCCAGCAAATGACTGGCTTCATCGGTGAAACGCTGCTTGTGGCCACATCACCACTGAAGCCAGTCATTGGCTGGAGAGGTACAAGTGACTATGCCCATATCCAACCGTATGTAAACAGCGCCGGAACCAGAAGATGGAGACAGCGGGAGCGACAGGGAGCAGGAGAGTATTAATCTTCTCTTTCAGGCCCATGCTGCAGGAACGTGTTAAAAATCTTTTTTTACCAGGAAATCTCTAAGCCCCTGTTACACGGCACAATATTCAGGACAATTACTGGGAACAAGTGTTCATAAGAGCGCTCATTCCTGATATCTGGCCGGTATAATCCTGCCGCTGATCAACCAATAAACAAGGAATCACTCGCTTGTCAGCTGATTTGCATATTTTATCAGGATGAAAGATGTATAATTATCGTCAGCACATCTCACCGTGTAATCAGGAATGTGCTACCGAGAATCGATAGAAGTGAATGAGGGAGGAATGACTGGTAGCGATCATTCCTCCCCAGTCACTTTACATTAGCCTGTGTACTAGACTGATGCAAACAAGCACTTTTTTTTGTGGCCCCTTGAAATAGTGCGATGCGACAATGCGGCCCCCAGACCAGACCCCACAAAAGGTTGTGCACCCCTGGTTTAAAGCATAGGTTTCTGGGTCTCCATGACAGCACTCATAATTCCTCCAATATGTCTCATTTGTAAAAAAAAAGTGGGTGCCAATGAATGGATTAAACTTGGGGATGCTCCTGAGGATGCTGTCAAGGTGTTCCCCCTGGTATTAATCCTTTTACCATAGTATGGGGATCTATTCCTTGCTGCAGGGGCCACCAGATGCAGCCTCTAGGAGTAGTTTCTGTTCAGAGGCTAGGACAAGAGACACCAATGCTTGGCATTAAAAGGGCAGGCAGAAGGGCAGCACTAGGTCAATATAATAAATAGGCACGGGAGGTGAGAATATTGTACACAATAAACACACCTTTGCAGGAGTAGACAAGCTAGGAACCAACCTTTCGATCAGGCACCTTACCATGGGGGAAGACACCATATGCAAGGAATGCTCCCATAATCTGGGGAGAGATTAGCCTGTGCGTGCTGTCCCTTTAAGGGAAAAGTGCAAGTATTTAATGGGCGCATGCATCAATCACAGCAGAAGAAAGGCTGCAGGAAAGGCCTCAAGTGGCCAGCAGCTCGATTAGCATAGTACCTGCTCAGAGAGCAGAGATGCCTACAGACATGAACTGCTGGTGTTACATCATTCCTTTGGTTTGAGCATCAAAGGCTATGTACACCATCAGTGGCATTTTTTTTTATTATTGCATTTTACTCATTTTAGACTAAAATAATTTATTCAATTGGTCTTTATTAAAAACATTGAGCCATTCTGTCACAAAGGGTTAATTGTTTGTCTAGCTATGTGAACTGTAATTTTACTTTCACTTTGTGCCTCATCTAATAAATCGTATCTCTAAATTACTAACACTTATTTAAGCTGCATTCTTATCAGTAAGATAAGAAGTGAGCTATAATGAGTATTAAAGAGGTCAGAGATTAAAGAAAAGGAGCTGTCAGCTGATCTCCCTACAGAACAGACTGAAAATTCAGAATCTGCTACTAGATAAACTCAAAGCTACACAGAGAAAGGAACTCAATATTTTTAATAAATTTTTAATTTAAATAATTTTTAGCTCAAAATGAGTACAATGCTATAATAACAAAATTTACCCCAAAGGAATATTCCAATCACACCACGTTATCCCCTATTCACATGATCTGGGAGAGGTGAGGGTCTGAATGCTGAGAATGTGATCGTTAAAATCAATGGAGAGGCAGATTGAGCATGCACAATGCTGCTCTATATGGCTACCAGTGGTGAGAGATTGTACATGGCAATCTCTGGCAGTCATTTAGAAATAAATGGAGTAGCAGTGTGCATGCTCAACCTGTCGCTCTTTCCATTTTGGAGATTCTTACAGGGTACAGGGCCTACAGGGCATGGCAATCTCAGGCTAGCTGCCACGGATACTTCCAGGAAACACAAATACCAGTAAATGGTATGCAGTCTCTGATAGGATTCTATATGCCATAAATGTCTGATAGATGTGGGCTCCAGTTTTGACACTAGCACCTATCTCCAGAATGAGCTATTGACCTGCCCAGTATTACAGAAATAGCTGAGTTCACTGTGCCACACTGTTTATGTACTCCTGCTGCTCTTTCCACTCGCCATGTCCATCACTATTGACAGGATTCCATGTTTCAAATTCAATAACTTGACCACATCTAGCTCAGCAACCAAACAGTCTTTCACTCTTTCAGTACTGAAATCTGTTTACAGCCCTTACCTTGCCAATTTTGAGTTTTAGCAATGGACCTACAGTATCTAAGTGCAAATAATTTCTGAGCCAATCTTCATGTCTTATTTTATTTTTCATAGGACACCTTAGACCAGTGGTGGCGAACCTATGGCATGGGTGGCGAACCTATGACACTCAGAGTCCTCTCTGTTGGCACCTACTCCCTGGAAAAAGTCTATGGTATACCAGTATGCCTTAGACTTTTCCAGCTATTCATCAGCGCAGGGTGCGCTATGAACGGCACAGGCAGTGCATTAAATGTAGGCAGGCTATTATAGCTAAATAATAAAGTACATGGAAGATATACTATATTGGCATTCAGGTTAAATTGGCACTTTGAGTGTTGGCACTTTGCGATAAATATGTGGGTTTTAGGTAACACTTTGGGCACTCAGTCTGTAAAAGGTTCGCCATCACTGCCTTAGACCTTTCTTTTGTCCCATTAGATGACTAATATAATATAAATAAATAAAAACTCATGGTAAAACTATGGAAATTATGAACAAAAAATGTACATTTTTCATTTCTTATCAATTATTTTCTAACTACTTCAAAAGGTTTCAGATGTTGTACAGAGCCAAAACAATCAAAACTACTTCAAAATGATGACACCCCCACCAACCCCTTCCCACACCCACACCCACACACACAGTATTCATCTTGGGGAAAATTTGACATTTTAAGCTTTTTTTTTTTTTTACATTTTATTAATGAAAAAAATGTGTTTGTTTGTATATTTTATGCACAAATGCCCACAGCATCAGACCTCAGTAAGGGGTGGCGGGCCACGTGAATCTGGAAGTCAAGGTATCAGGCAACAATTATCCGTGTTGATGGACTTCCAACCGTGAGACAGACATTTATAATTGATATCATCTACCTGTCTTTTCTCTCTTTTGTTGCCACCTACTCACCATATTGTTTTTCTGCATTCATCTGTTTGCATCTACTTCTAGCATCTTATTGCTTCAGTCTTATGGACAGGAAGTTACAATTATACCCTACCCATTGTAGTGGGGGAAACGTGTCTAGGGTTATTTAGGGAATAACAGATGAGGAACGAGGACAGAGAGTCTCCATCATCAAGATTCTTCTCTGGGCTGAGGGGTTTTACAGGGTGACAATTAGGGTAAGCTTATCCCCCTCCCCCTGAGACTCCCACCCATCCCTGATCATACATATATATTCTGTGACATCTATGTGTCACCGCCAGCTCTGTGAGAAGATCTGGCAGATGTTCTTCTCTACCTGTTGTATGATGTTCTTTGTTTTGGTTTCACTTTCTAATCTCCTTTCCTTCTCCCAGCTGTCACCTATTTGCACTGATTGTCTCCCTTTATATTCCCTCCCATACTGCCTCACTTTGCGGTTTATACTTCTTCCTGGATTGTGTTCACTGCTGGAGGCTGCATCTCCTGATTCCTCAGATAAGTCTGTTTACTTTATTTGTGTTTTCTTGCTGGCTTGATTGTAGGTGACCCTGACTCCGTCCGTATTAAGTGCAGGGAGCCGGTGGTCATGTCCCCTCACTATTGTAGGTTTTTCAGGTGTCACATATTATAAGGTACTAGGGCATGCAATCGTCTACCATTAAGACCTTTGCATTGGCATAGCAGTCAGGGAGAGCTCTAGGGGTTTTATAGGGCTCACCCATATGCTCCTTAGTTTGGGATCAAGCCAGTTGGATGTTTATTTATAAGTTCCAGCTTTCTGCAGCACCGTCCGTGACACTATGTTATTAAGTGTGGTATCTGTTAGATTCGTATCCTAATCCAATCATAGTTGGGGCATTAGGTTTTAAAAAGTTATATTAAACATTATAGTTTGAAGGGTCATCTTTTTGACTTTACAGTGTGATAGATAACTGTAACATCTTGTTACAGCAATGTCATGCAGATAGACGACTTTGGCTGGTCTCCAGGATACTTACTGTGGCCACAGCTGTCTATTGACAGCATGGTCACAGAGATCTGCAGCGCCACGGGGCGCTAGAAGATTGTAATGTAACCCAATGCTTTTATATGTTGGGTTACAGATAAGAGCTTATCGCAATAACATACTGTATATAGTCGTGTGGAGGTAAGCTAAAGTTTAAGGACCTCTCCCTCACTCCTTGCCGGAGCAAGAGGTTTGTTAGTTGCTGTAGTGGTTGTATTGCCCTGATTTTAAACTTCTGTTGCTTGGCTTTGACCATGTCTGCTTGGAATATTGTATTGAATGAAGTAAATCAGCCCTGACCTATTGCTTGATTGACAAGAATTCTGTCTCCTGATTTTGTTACTACAAGCTTGATTTTATTTCATGTCAGCAAAACCAGCTATTTCAGATTCTGCACATGCCAGCTTCTTACAGTTCTGGACCACACTGAACAGTGGGCCTCTTCACTATAATGCCATTTCAGAGTTTTGCAGAAAATGCATTAACCAACATACCAAACATTTTGAACTATCTGAACCATTTTGAAGTCCTGGCACATCAGTTTCCATCGGATAGAGCACTGGCCTGGGCTTATCTATTTTAGGAGCAGAACGTTGCTGTTGTATCAAAACTGCAGCACTTTGAAGATTCTGATGGGCTTTTTTTTGCAGAATCCTCTTTGAGTCTAGGGTTGGACTGGCCATAGATCCTATAGGGAAATTTCAAGGGACCTCCCAAACCCTCCTTACGGACTCTGGCCAGCAACATAACGATCTGATGCTTTCAGTGTTAAATAAAGCTAGGAGCTTAAAATACTTATGCACCTGGCCAGCAGCCACAGGTCCCCTCTTGAATTCAACGGTATCATTGTCCTCATTATGGTAATAGGTTAGTATTTTATACTGCACTGTGATATTTGGTTCTGCTAGGGTAGTATTTTGTGAAGCACTATAGTATTGCTGGCCCCACCTACTTATCTTGTGGCTACTGTTGGCCATGTCTACTTGTGTTGCCCCACCCTCTGTCAATTTAGACTCACCTACAACATGAGGCCACTTTTTGTTTTGTTTTCCAGGGCCACTTTAGCGTCTTACTCCACCCCTTTTTTTGTCGTCTTCATCAAGGTACAGGAGCATAACTACCATAGTGGCAGACCATGCGGCTGCTATGGGGCCCAGGGCAAGAGGGGGCCCAGTTGGGATCATCGCCTCTTCTACTGGGGATGAAAATTTGGTCAGGACTCTACCCTCTAATGGAACAACTTTTAGCAAATGAAGCAGTGGAAAAATGGCCCAAATGTCATTGAAAAGAATGTGGGGGGCCTGGTTTGATTCTTGCTATGGGGACCTTACTTCTCTATGTATGCCACTATCAAGGTACCTCTATTGCAGGGCAGCATATCATTCAGTTTCACAACTTGACTACTGAATTGAGCTGGAATAATGAAGTGGTAGCTGCCATTTTGGACTGTCTGGCTGCCAGAGGCGGACAGGCCAAATACCTGGCTGAATTTCCTGGTGGGCTGATGCCCATGAGACTACCTGAGTGCTGCTCAAGACAGCCAGGCAGGTCAGTAATGGTGTGACGCTCCCCTCCTGGCTCTTGAATTCAACTGAATAGCCATCCTGAGGCAACTGGAGTAGGATGATAGAACGTGGCAGCTGTTTCTGGTGATCACATGGGGCAGTTACTGGGGTAGTTTGTGCTGCTGGGGCATTATTTTGTAATCCACTGGGGTATTCAGTTCTGCTGGGACAGTATATTGTGGTGTGGTGTTTGGCTCTACTGGGTGGTATTAAGTGCTGCAATATGGTAATGCTTGCCCTGCCTACTTGTGTTGGTCTTGCCTTCTGTCAATTTGAACCTGCCTAAAACATGGGGCCACTTAGATTTTTTTTTTTCCAGGGCCACTTTAAGGTCACAGACCTCCCCTGAAAGTGGGTCAGTCTTGTGTTATTGGGATTACCATGGCTACAACATGCACCAGTCATAGACTGGAACTCCAGCCAGATCACCTGCTTGAGAGAACAGTGTCATTCTTGCTGCTTACCAGTAATCCGTCTACCTCAGCCATGGCCTGTAGTACAAGGTGTGTCTGTATTGTCTGGGCCATATGTTGACTATGCTGAAGTCTTCAGTAAACAACAAGCAGATATGTTACCTCCACTTTGACCTTATAACTGCCTTATTGATCTCCTTCTTGGTACAGTTTCTCCTCATGGCTGAGTTGATTGGTCTTCTTTCAATCAAGGAGAACCTAGAAAGAGGCTTTATCTGTAAAACTACATCATTAGCAGTAGCTGGATTCCTCTTTTTGAGAAAAGGATGGGTCAATAGTTAAATAACACAATCAAAAACAAATATCCACTTTCTCTGCTTTCCAAGTTCTTTGATAGGATTCAAGGGGCTTGGATTTTCACCAAATTGGATCTCAGATGGAGGTACAAGTTAATTAAAATCGGTCAGGGCAACAAGTGGAAGACAGCCTTTAATACATGTGATGGCCATTTTGAGTGTCTAGTGATACCCTTCAGTCTCGGTTATGCTCCAGCCATATTTCAGGAGTTTGTCAATTACACATTACGAGGTCTCCTTTGTTTGTGTGGTTATTTACTTGGATAATATTCTGGTGTTTTCATCTGATTTAGAGTCCCACAGAGTGCAAGTACATTCTGTTCTACATAATCTTTATGCTAAATTGGAGTAGTGCCTCTTTCAGAAGACTTGTCTGCCTTTTTAGTATATTGATCTCTGACCAGTGCCTTCACATGGACATATTGGAAAGCTACTGTATCTCAATGGCTTTGTCCTCCTGGTACACAAGTAATCCAATGCTTCTTGAGATTTGCCAATTAATGTTGCCAGTTTAGTCATTACTTTTCTTCTATGGTCGCACCTACTACTCTCAAGTTCAAGAGCAGGACTCCTCAAGCTAGAGTAAAAAAAAAAAAATTCTGCCACAGTTCATCATCTTGACTAGAGATGAGTGAATTTTCTTAAATTTGTTTTGGGTCCGAATCGATCAGAAAATTTTATTTGGGTTTGAATTGATTCTACCCGAGTCAACGGTGCTCCAGTTGGCCTGAAAATATGATTCTTGTGGGACTCAAATATATCTTCACTTTTTCTTTTCAAAATGTTTTATCTCTACCTCCTTCAAGTTCTTTAACACAAAGACAGCAATAGTAAATAATTTCAGAGTGAAACACATGGTTGACGGTGTTAACACACAGCCTGTTAAAAAACACACTGTGCCATTGGTTATGTTATGCTTTTTAAAATTAAAAACATTTAAAAAATGATGCCTTATTGGGAGCAGCCACCAGCCAGTGTTTAAACATATGGTGATATTGGAAAAAAAGTGGCTTGTTCTGAATAAGCAGTCCAACAACTATGCCCTAATGGTGGCAGATGCCTGTCCATGTTTATACACACAGTATTATCAGAAGAAGCAATGGCTTGCTCTCATTAAGTGTCCAAATATCATGCCTTAATTGGGGCACATGCCTGCCCGTGCTTATATACACACACAGTACTATCTTAAGAAACAGTGGATCAATCTGAATATGAACAAGTGGTCCAAACATTATGTCTTAACAGGAGCAAATTTTTATACATACAAACACAATGTAGTATCGGAAGAAGCAGTGGCTTGTTCTTTTTTTGGGAGCAGCAGCAGTATAGTGTGGATGTGGAACCTCAAGAACAAGACACAAGATGTGCTGCTATGTAAAGGTTATAGCAGTAGCAGCAGTACAACATGGCAAGGCAGTACATGTGTGGCTATGTAGTGGTAGTATTAATGGCAGTAAATGAAGTAGCAGCTGCAGTGGTGGCAGAAGCAGTAATACAGTATGGAACATGATGAACAGGCAGATAGTGGCAGTCGCACAATTGTGTCAGCCACTGTCAGCAATAGTAAATCTATTAATTTGCCTCAGCAGGAAGTGTGTAAAAATCCTTATGAATCCATGCCTTATTAATTAATAAAAATGTTGTGTTTTCTATACTGGCAGAGGACAATTTTGTCCTCCTGAATGGAATGATGCCACCTGCTGTGCTGAATACCCTCTCTGTATATTGGAGGCTGGACAAGACAGTATAATTATAGCAAACTGGGCTAGTTCCATCCACGGTTACAATCGACCTGGCCAGAAGTCCACTGAGCCAGGAAACCAGGTATGTGCAGGAGAAAGGGCACAGGCTTGGTAGGGCTGAATCTGGTTGTTCAGGTGGCACATATCCATTTACTGACGTGCATCAGCTTGGTGCGACGCTTGAACATTGTTCCATATTGTTCAGCAAGCTAAACTGGCTGGTGTGGCTTCTGCTAATTGTAGTAGCCATAGAGCTGGTATAGATGATGGGATCAGGTTGACTCAATAGGGAACAGAGAGGGGCCACTGGGTCAAACACATGGGAAACAAGTGTCTAACTGAAGCTGTATACAAAGCGTATTCTGGTAAAACAAATTTGACTCCCTTTCAGCATCTGGAAAATAATCCACCATTCTGCTTTGATAGCGAGGGTCTGAAAGCATCCAGTAGTCATCAGTTTTCTTGATGCTAACAAAATTCTTGTCAGTACATAATCATGCTCACCACTGTGCCCAAGGACTCAGTTCTTTCAGACTCCATGCCCACTGAGAATTTTGGTCATGGCCATAGCCATCGTCATCAACCTTGTCTTCCTTTAGTTGTAACTCCTCATCCTCCACACTGCTACCAATGTTAATGCAATAGAGGGAGGGAGGGGGGGCCGCATACTGTGCCATCAATGCTATTATTACAATAGAGGGAGGGAGGGAGGGGGGGCGCACTGGCCACCAATGAAATTTAAACTGGGGAGGGGGGGGGGTCTGCCCCCTGCTGCCTGGCAGCCCGGATCTCTTACAGGGGGCTATGATAGCACAATTAACTCCTTCAGGTGCAGCACCTGAGGGGTTAATTGTACGGATCACGGCCCCCTGTAAGAGATCGGGTGCTGCCAGGCAGCAGGGGGCAGTCATGTACACAGTTCGTTGTATATTCTAACTAGAAGCGTCCCCATCACCATGGGAACGCCTCTGTGTTAGAATATACTGTCAGATCTGAGTTTTCACGAAGTGAAAACTCAGCTATGAAAAAGCTTTTATGCAGACGGATCTTCGGATCCTTCTGTATGAAAGTAACCTACGGCCACGGATCACGGACACGGATGCCAATCTTGTGTGCATCCGTGTTCTTTCACGGACCCATTGACTTGAATGGGTCCGTGAACCGTTGTCCATCAAAAAAATAGGACAGGTCCTATTTTTTTGACGGACAGGATACACGGATCACAGTCTCGGCTGCAAAATGGAGCATTTTCCGATTTTTCCACGGACCCATTGAAAGTCAATGGGTCCGCGAAAAAAAACGAAAAACGGCACAACGGCCATGGATGCACACAACGGTCGTGTGCATGAGGCCTTACTTAAAAAATCCAAAATTTACAGAAAATTTTGAACAATTTACGATTTTCTACATTTTTATCCCTCTGCTTCTAAGACATATAGTGATAAGTTAAAATAAGACTGATACGACCAAACAAAGTAAAGCAAAATGGAGGTGAAATTTCAAATTTCAAATTTTTTCCAGATTTTCCATTTTAATCCATTTATTCTTGTAACATATCAAAAGTTAACAACTAGAGATGAGCGAATTGAAGGTGATGAAGTGGAATTCGTTCCGAATTTGAGGAAAAATTTGATTTGCAACTAATGCGAATTTCCTCGTGCTTTGTGGTAACGAATCTTAATTTTTCCTAAAATGGCACCTATAATGGCGGCTACATGTGTGAGGACATTGGGCAAGGAACTCTGGGAAGGCTGGATGACCCATAATGCCATCCATGCAGCCAATCAGCAGCCAGCCAGCCCTGTGATGTCACAGCCCTATAAATGAAGTGGCCATCTTGAATTCAGACATTTTCCAGCATTTTAAGTGCAGGGACAGACGTGAGAAGGCGCTAGGGACAGCAATAGGAAAAACCTAATTGTAAAAAAAAAACTGAAAAAAACGATTTACAAGTGCAGAGAAAGGATAGGGAGGAATCATTTCACAGCATCTTAGTGCAGGGAGAGACATCAGAAGGTGCTAGGGATAGTGCTAGAAATGCGATTTACAAGTGCAGGGAAAGATTATTTGGGGATCCAAATAGCCATTATACAGCTCTGTCATTCCAGCAATTTGTTCTTGTTATTGGGGTGCAAGTGCTATGTTGGAAAGTCTTTAGTGGCCTATTTTAGTACAAAAAGAAAAATATATTCTCAGTTCACTTCTGCAGTTATGTGTAAAAAGCCTTTAGTGGCCTATTTCAGTACAGAAAGAAAAATATATACTAATTTCACTGTTGCAGTTATATGTGTTGAAAGCATTTAGTGGCCTATTTCAGTAAAGAAAGAAAAATATATACGCACTTCACTGGTGCAGTTATTTCTGGTAAAAGCGTTTAGTGGCCTATTTCAGTACAGAAAGTTTACTGTTCAACACAGTAAGAAAATGCGAAAATAAAAATATTTTTGTCACACAATATAGCAATGAATATATACAAATTTGCAATAGAACACAGAATGGAATTAAATGCGCAGCACGGAAGGCGCCCACTATAGCCAATTCTGTGAGCCCGAGTCTCTTTCAAAACCAGAAGTCCCGAACATCACAAGGTACATGGCTGTCAACAAAGGAAATGATAAATGTGGACACTCTATTTGCACTTGCTGTAGATACATCAAAATTGCTCAAAGTTTTGAATCCAGCATTAATGGCCAGGTTTTTAAAATAAAATCCTTTTTGAATTGTAATACTACCTATGCGATTTATTTAATAAGGCTACTTTCACACTAGTGTTCGGGTGTCCGCTTGTGAGCTCTGTTTGAAGGGGCTCACAAGCGGCCCCGAACGCATCCGTCCAGCCCTAGTGCATTCTGAGTGGACGCGGATCCGCTCAGAATGCATCAGTCTGGCAGCGTTCAGCCTCCGCTCCGCTCAGCAAGTGGACACCTGAACGCTGCTTGCAGCGTTCGGGTGTCCGCCTGGCCGTGCGGAGGCAAGCGGATCCGTCCAGACTTACAATGTAAGTCAATGGGGACGGATCCGTTTGAATATGACACACTATGGCTCAATTTTCAAACGGATCCGTCCCCCATTGACTTTTAATGTAAAGTCTGGACGGATCCGTCTGAGGCTACTTTCACACTTAGAATTTTTTTTACAATATAATGCAGACGGATCCGTTCTGAACGGATCCACCGTCTGCATTATATGAGCGGATCCGTCTCAGATGGATCCGCTCTGAACGCAAGTGTGAAAGTAGCCTAACCTGTACAAAATGTATGTTGCAATATGTGGGTTGCACAACCAATGCAATAAAAACACGAATTAGAAAACACATATGAGACATACCGCACCATGAAAACCGCAATATATCTGCGGCAAGTCTCTATTTTGCTATGGTTCATGGTGGCGATATCTCTCATATGTCAGTACAAGGTATTGAAAAGGTTAAGAGTAGAGTTGAGCGAACACCTGGATGTTCGGGTTCGAGAAGTTCGGCCGAACATCCCGGAAATGTTCGGGTTCGGGATCCGAACCCGATCCGAACTTCGTCCCGAACCCGAACCCCATTGAAGTCAATGGGGACCCGAACTTTTCGGCACTAAAACGGCTGTAAAACAGCCCAGGAAAGGGCTAGAGGGCTGCAAAAGGCAGCAACATGTAGGTAAATCCCCTGCAAACAAATGTGGATAGGGAAATTAATTAAAATAAAAATTAAATAAATAAAAATTAACCAAAATCAATTGGAGAGAGGTTCCATAGCAGAGAATCTGGCTTCCCGTCACCCACCACTGGAACAGTCCATTCTCAGATATTTAGGCCCCGGCACCCAGGCAGAGGAGAGAGGTCCCGTAACAGAGAATCTGTCTTCATGTCAGCAGAGAATTAGTCTGCATGTCATAGCAGAGAATGAGGCTTCACGTCAGCCACCACTGCAACAGTCCATTGGCATATATTTAGGCCTAGCACACAGGCAGAGGAGAGAGGTCCCGTAACAGAGAATCTGGCTTCATGTCAGCAGAGAATCAGTCTGCATGTCATAGCAGAGAATGAGGCTTCACGTCAGCCACCACTGCAACAGTCCATTGGCATATATTTAGGCCCAGCACACACACAGGCAGAGGAGAGAGGTCCCGTAACAGAGAATCTGGCTTCATGTCAGCAGAGAATCAGTCTGCATGTCATAGCAGAGAATGAGGCTTCACGTCAGCCACCACTGCAACAGTCCATTGGCATATATTTAGGCCCAGCACACACACAGGCAGAGGAGAGAGGTCCCGTAACAGAGAATCTGGCTTCATGTCAGCAGAGAATCAGTCTGCATGTCATAGCAGAGAATGAGGCTTCACGTCAGCCACCACTGCAACAGTCCATTGGCATATATTTAGGCCCAGCACACACACAGGCAGAGGAGAGAGGTCCCGTAACAGAGAATCTGGCTTCATGTCAGCAGAGAATCAGTCTGCATGTCATAGCAGAGAATGAGGCTTCACGTCAGCCACCACTGCAACAGTCCATTGGCATATATTTAGGCCCAGCACACACACAGGCAGAGGAGAGAGGTCCCGTAACAGAGAATCTGTCTTCATGTCAGCAGAGAATTAGTCTGCATGTCATAGCAGAGAATGAGGCTTCACGTCACCCACCACTGCAACAGTCCATTGGCATATATTTAGGCCTAGCACACAGGCAGAGCAGAGAGGTCCCGTAACAGACAATCTGGCTTCATGTCAGCAGAGAATCAGTCTGCATGTCATAGCAGAGAATGAGGCTTCACGTCACCCACCACTGCAACAGTCCATTGGCATATATTTAGGCCTAGCACACAGGCAGAGCAGAGAGGTCCCGTAACAGACAATCTGGCTTCATGACAGCAGAGAATCAGTCTGCATGTCATAGCAGAGAATGAGGCTTCACGTCACCCACCACTGCAACAGTCCATTGGCATATATTTAGGCCTAGCACACAGGCAGAGCAGAGAGGTCCCGTAACAGACAATCTGGCTTCATGTCAGCAGAGAATCAGTCTGCATGTCATAGCAGAGAATGAGGCTTCACGTCACCCACCACTGCAACAGTCCATTGGCATATATTTAGGCCTAGCACACAGGCAGAGCAGAGAGGTCCCGTAACAGACGATCTGGCTTCATGTCAGCAGAGAATCAGTCTGCATGTCATAGCAGAGAATCAGGCTTCACGTCAGCCACCACTGCAACAGTCCATTGTCATAAATTTAGGCCCAGCACCCAGGCAGAGGAGAGAGGTCCCGTAACAGACAATCTGGCTTCATGTCAGCAGAGAATTAGTCTGCATGTCATAGCAGAGAATCAGGCTTCATGTCAGCCACCACTGCAACAGTCCATTGGCATATATTTAGGCCTAGCACACAGGCAGAGGAGAGGTTCATTCAACTTTGGGTAGCATCGCAATATAATGGTAAAATGAAAATAAAAATAGGATTGAATGAGGAAGTGCCCTGGAGTCCAATAATATATGGTTATGGGGAGGTAGTTAATGTCTAATCTGGACAAGGGACGGACAGGTCCTGTGGGATCCATG